>NC_137548.1:61815126-62082626 GCF_963082525.1 Nesoenas mayeri
AAACATGACTGTTCGGAACTAATGTGACAGAAAACAGAAAGTCAAGTGTAATACTTTTATAAACCACTTAACTTCTGATTAAGACTTTTAGATAACATACTAACCCAAATAGTTATTTTTCTTAAAAATGAACTTTCAAAAACACCCATTACAGAGCATAGAGTATATTCTCCTTCACAGGAAAGTGTGTTTGATTTTGGTTTCTTTTTTTTTTACCAGGTTTAATCTGAGCTCTTTGCATAGCTGACTTTGTCTAATATTAATCTTTTTTAACACTGTGTACGTACATTTCTCCCCCCATTTTCATTTTTATCTAACTCTTTGACTTGGAACGTATCGAAAAGTGACTATTTATGAATGGACTGTGACTTCAGAGCATGGGGTGTGTGTTTGTTTTGAGTATACAAAGCTGAGCTTTGACCCCCAGCATTTTGTTTCCCCGCGGTTAAATAAGGAAGGAGGATAGTGAAGAGAGGAGTATGACTCACAACTAAGAGTAGATAATTCTCCCCAGTATAATGAATGCCTTTGTCATAAAGCGCTTACTCAGCAAACCTAACCTCCTCTATTCACTGGTTTAAGCAGAATCTGAAGATTCATCTTCTGATTTATCGCACATTTGCTACTTCTCGTTTTGTAACCTGAGATCTATGTCTCTATTTGAGTTATAATTTGACTAAGAAACTGGCAGTTTTCGCTGCGACTGCTGCCAGCTGAGCTCCGGGAGCCCCTCAGCACCGTCACATCCATCCCCGTTCCTGAGAGCGCTGCCCTTGGTGGCAACTGTGTCAGGACTGTTCTCGAGCATCAGCTCCCTATATCACAGTGCGTTGAGTGCCTTACATTCAGATTTTCTTTTTGCCTTATTGCTAAAAGTATACGGCGTAAAAGCAATATTGGGTATGCTTCATGTTAGACATCGAAATTTGATCCTGGGTCAGAACAGAAAAAAAAAGCTGGCAGAAACACCTTTTCCATAGTAGCACTTTCTTCGCTGAGCTTTCAGTTCTAAAGACTTGTAGGGTTTTGTTAGCAGGGACAAGGGCATGAGAAGGTGGTAGGAAGACTAAGTCCTCTTGGGAGTGTTTCTTAGCGAGGTGGCAAAGGCAGAAGGCAAGAGCTTCGCAGGAATTAGTGCTGGCTCAGCATCAATACCGCACATTGGCTCATTGGCAGGTGTTAATGTGCACAGGGAGAGCCCGCTAACAGCCCATGACCTGAAGGAGCTCTCTAATCAGAAGGAAGTGAAGCAAGATTGATTCAAAGTAGGACAAAAAATCTCTTCCGTACCAGATATCCACAAAATCTGTGAAGCTGAGAGGCTCAGCTCCGTTTCTGCTCAGCACACCTCTGAACCATGCCCATCCAAGGGGGCAACCACACTAAAATATTTGAAGGTCAGGTTCATGCACGTCCTTGTCAGCTCTTGTTTCTCTTCTGTGCTGCCTCTTCTGGTGGGTTTTCCATCGGAAGGGAAGATCTAGCACCAAACTGGATTAACCTCTAAGTGATGAGCATCTATTGATTCACAATATAATCAAGCAATACTTTATTGGGTTAAGCAATCACAGAATAGCCTAGATAAAATATTCTCAAACTCTGTGGAAAGGATGATAAATAAAGAACTACTGTCAGTGCTGCCAGCTGGGAAGAAAAAAAGAGAAGACCTACAAACCCACTGAGCAACAGAATCCAACAGGGAAAAGCAGTTAATGAAAAACATTGAGAACCTGACATTTTTTCATCTTAAGAAACACATGTAATTTGCAACACAGACAATAATAAATATATCTAAATCCAATGGAACAGTAAATGTTGTTAAAATGGTGAGAAAACAGTTTTGGGTTAGTTCACGTTACACCATAATAGACTGAATTTGGATATGGCAATGGTGATTTAGGAAAAATTATGTAGGGTTCAGTGTAGCCACCATACAAACCTCTTGGAAGAGAAGAAACTTCAGATAACAAAAAACTGGCCAAATTTTACTTAATATTTTTTCATTCTTGCCAAAGACTCCAGTTACTAGAAAAGGAAAATTTTGTGTAATATGTACATGGTAACACTCATATTGGATCCCTTATAAATAGTTTCAGCTGACATTTAGGCATCAAGTAAAACAAGTCAGACAGACATGGCTGTATACTATGGCAAGAGAATATTTAAATTTTAAATGCAGAAATGTCTCCCACTGGTAGAAGAAGAAGGATGTGGAAAAAATACGGGCAGGATATTAACTAATCCAACTAGAATTGTCAGTATTGTGGGGAAAATTGCTTGAGTCTTTTTAAAAGAGCTTATTACTCAGAAAGTAGGTGTACTGCTCTTCTGAGTTTTCTGTAACATGAGTGGAAGTGATTGTTACCAGGAGAACACCTTTTCTTTTGTCAGATTTTCTGATCCATACTCAGCAAAAAGCAGGGAAGGCCAAAGAAATACCTTAGTGCTACTTATCAGGGGGTTAATCCCATGTTCATTTGTGGGATAAGGTGTTTTCTAGGAGGAAGCTGGCCTGACAATTTCATTAGCAGCTAGAACTAGATTTTTACTATGGTAACAGCAATCTAGAAAAGTCTTGAAACAGGCTCCTGAACTAACTCAGGATTTCAGCTGCAAGAACAAATCAAGAAAGGATTTCCTCAATATACACCCGATAACTGATGTGTTGTTTCCTTGATTTCTGGTGCATGACATTTGTCTTATTTTCTTCAGAGACGAAAAAGAAAGAAATCTTCTGCATGTAGCCTCCATGAGAAACACTTCATCGATACCTGTTTAGGTCTCAGTTTTTTATTTCTAATTATCTAACTGCTTCTCCTTATTCTTCATGATAGCTTCTTTAGCTCTAAGTTAATACCTTCACCTAGAACGCTGATGACTTTCCATTCTTTTCACTGTAATACTGACTTCTGTATTTAGTGATTTCATTCCAATACATCTCCATTCACTAACCTCTTCTTTGTCCTTCAACACCCCCTTCATAAATGTATTGCTGTTTTATCTTGCTTGATGCTGTACCCTCCTTATGAGCATCCTTCAAAGGGAGGAAAACTGCCAACTATTGACCTCTTTTACTTCCCAACTTCTGTACAAGGGATCTGATGAGGAAAAGAGGGTGAAGTTCCTGTCATGTCCTTATCTAAGAGGAGAAAAATATGATCACACCAGCGAGAGATGCATGCGATTCCCAAGTTTAAAATCCCAATAGGCAGAGCAACTCCACAAATGACAGAAAGGTTCAAACAATTTCAGCCTTGCCTCTTCCTCCTCTGCTACACCTTTCTTCCTCCCATTCCAGGGCCAGTAACAGCCATCATTATTAGTGAGAAGAGCAAATAGATAATTAGTCCCATATACTTATGGCCATGGCAATAGCCTCTTCCAGAACAGATGGTCGTGATGCACCTCACCCCCAGAGCAGTCCTGCTTCTCCTCAACACCCCCAGCACCTCTCCGAGGTGCCTCACAACACGTGTGGTCCCCTTCCCAAAGTCACGAGGCTGCTTCTCCCCTTTCTGCTGGGGAGAATATGGCAACACAGGCAAAAAATCCCCACCAGAGATCAGCACTTTGAAAGGGCATTTGCAAAAGGTACAAGATGTTGCACGCAAAGCCCGTAAGGCAAAGGCATCATGTAAAACACCCAAAAAAGCAAACCCGCAACTATAACTTATCATTGAAAAACCGCAAAGCACAATGACAATATGTTTCAACATTAAATACGACTGCTACAGCATGTGTCTTTAAACAGATACCAGGGTAGCTCTTCAACAAATAGAAACAAAGAAGGAAAAGACAGTTACAGTCAATGCTTATTTTTTAAAATTTTACCTAGGGGAGTTCCCACTACTCATGAACTGAGAAAGCACAGATTTAAGAATCAAGATCTATTATTAAAACCCTTACTCCCAAAGAGATCATGTGTTTCTAACTTTATTGTGTATGATTGTAATTATGTACATGCAGGATGCAAAATGGGCAGGCAGTGATATTTTTTCAGAAGGAAAATGTAATCACTGAAATGAATGCAATGTAGTTTTAAAACCCAGTATTTCGAATTAAAAAAAACCCCAAAACAAATATAAGGAAAATGAATGATAAACTTCTGATGCCATTGTGTTATTAAAGCTGAATTTTTAATCACACCAATTATTTCTACGAAACACATCATTACACACTTTTAATTAATTTCTGCTTAACAACTTTGAGTGATTAAGTCTTAAGCATATCACACATATGTGGGGAAAAAGACAGTTTGATACATTACATAATACGACACAGACAACACAGAGTGCTCGTTACTTAAGACTTTCATAATTTTATCCTTCCTTATGAAAAAATTCCACCCTTCTTGTCAACTTATCGTTAACAGCAGAATGAGAATCAAAGTTAAAGCCGTTTCTGCTGAGGTGTTCCAGTTTAAGGTGAGGTCTTGCACAACTCTAATGACACGTCCTGCCTGACAGAACTTGTGCTGGATAACAGCCGCCAGAGCAGGCGACTTTCCAGGTTGTCAACTCCCAGCGACAGATATTTATAGACTAATTAAACGGTCCTGTCACATTCTTGTCTAATTGAAACTTAATGTGAACTAACCACAGCACAATTATGGTGCACAATACATTCTGGATGATGCATTCATTGACTACTTTATAACCAAATCGAAAATTATAAAGATCCGCACAACCTAATGTGCGTATATAGTTTGACTCTGTGAGAATTATAGCGCATATTTGTATTCTCTTTCCAATTCTGAAAGCTGCGTGGGTAATGCCAAGACTTAAATTTTCCATTTTTAAAGGTAGCTCTGTAAATTCTATGAAGCCGATTATTATTACTACAAGCTACGTGAGTTACTCAGGGAAAATGCAACTTGCACCCAAAAGTACACTACAAAACCACTTTTGCTGGAAGGACTGGACCCCATTCAAGAATATATCAACTCGGGTATAACAAAAACAAAAGAGAAGAATATTTTCTTGAGTACCACATAATCACTGAGAGCCCGATTTTGGAATCTAAACTAGTTTTACTGAAGCAAGCAGCTTGTTTATTTTATTTGAGTTTGTTAGAAGATCCGACTTCTGAAAGAACCATTCCTTCTCTGACACTATTACATGTTATAGCCTCAGAAACATCACGCGGTTGCCAAAACCCTGTCACTTTAAAAATAACTGCCAGGTACTATATAGAATATCAGGTTAAAAAAATATCAGCACTAGAAATCCAGTTCATCCCCCAACTCCCAGCTTTGCATTCCAACCTTGAACTTATAAACTTCAACACAACTCCTGCTGCATAGTTGAGTCCAGGTAAGAAATTCCAACTTACTATTTTTAGCAAAATAAGTTATGCTTGTCAGTGTATAGACTCCGGTATTATGCACTACTTTCTTATTAAGAATTGAAAAAGTAAGAGATGGGGTAATTGCTGGAAAAAGAACATCCTTAACAGAAGTTAAACAAATTGGATATGAAAAAGGAAGTATTTTGCTCTAGCTGTGTCACCTAAGGAAAAATACTCTCACTTTGCATATAGGTAAAACTGCTTATCAAAGTAAACAGAACTTTTCACTTACTATATGAGTAAAATTATTAATCAAAGTAAACACGGCTAATTATGTAGGACTTTTCCTCGCTCTTGGTGTAACATAAATATCTGAAGCTTTGAAAAAGTGAGTGGTGAGTCATGAAGAGCCTAAAACAATCTTATCACAGGCACAGTGAGACATTGCTAAGTAGGGCATGCACTGCCAAATGCTGCAGTTCTAACCTGAGAAAGTTTTCATGTGTTTATCTTGGGTCATTATCTTTCCTTTTCTCTAGCATGTTAAGGATGGCGGAACTTACAGAGAACATGGATAACTTCAAGTTATGAAGAACGCATTAAGAAACCAATTGTTTTTTAAAAAAACAAAACAACTAAATTATTGCCTAGTTAGTAAAAAAACCTCCCCAAATAATGTACTATAGATTTCACTCTTTTTGACACTATATTTTCGTTAAACTACCCATTCCAAACTACACTCATATACAAGTCACAAGAAACTGAACGAAAAAAAAGGACAATAAATATGTTGCAAGATTTGCATTTGCATATTCCTATCAACAGCAAAGAATTATACAGTAATCTTCAAATTACCTGCTCCTCTTACTTTAGATTTAAAAGTCAGTGACTTACTAATCAGTGACTGCTATACCTCTTCCTCCTTTACACTTCTACCGTTATTATGCATCAATCACTTCAAAACAGATACCGACATTAAATAGATTTAAAAACTGTAAGACTGAAAATGATCATTGATTTTGGAAGAAAGCCACTGACTAAACTCAAGGAGATCTACAAGATGAGGCTTGGGGACGTCAATGCCATGTTGGGACCTCAAGGCCTGTTTTGACTACCAAGAGGTGTCTATTGGATGTGACAGGAAAAAAGAAGTTTTCCAGTTCTCCAAGAAAATCCTCCTGCGCAGGGCATCCAAAAATAGAAAACTTTTTGGAGATACTGGGCTTTTAGGTAAGAAGAGGAAACTCCCATGAAGAAGTAAAAAGGGAAAATAAGGACCAATCATAAACAAAGGTGAAATCAGCATCCGTGGCTTTTCCTTAGCTCAGAATTGAACATAAAGCATTTTGAAGCATTTTAAGTATATTTTAATACTTGAATTGCAAATGCATCTGTTGTCAACTAATGGATTTATTAAAAAACACAGATTTTTTTTTTTTAAGATGTGGAACTAGGTGGGAAGATGACAGCTGCACATTGATGTATTAAAGGTTACTTCCCTGTGAATGTTGAGGAAAATAGGCAAGCTTTGCAGAGAAAGTTGTTGTTCTGGTTTAAACAAATTGATAATGACTTTTTCTTCCAAGCCTCTCCTCTATGGATTGGCACATACAACTATGGGCTGCTTAGCTGGGTCTCCATCATCCAAATGCCACCTGTACATTTCTGTATTTTATGACAAAAAAGTTGGTATTGAATCAAGAAAACACATTTTCTGTTAAAAAAGATAACCTACGAACATTAAGAAGTAAAAGAACTCTTTTTTCCCCCTTATTTTGCCTCTTTCAGCCAAAAAAGGATACACTGTCACACTTTATAGCCTAAACAAGTAAGACAAAAACTCCATCTACAGGACTGGGTATCTTAGCCTGAAGGCTCACAATATACATTGGAAAATGAAACAGAAATCCCTGAACTATCCTTCATTCTTTTTATCCTCACCAAAATTAATACATTTTGTAAGATACAAATCTATCAATAGTTCCCTCTTTGTACCCTTTAGTCCTGAGTTATTTCCTTCTCTACATGTAATCACTCAGATTTTCTTCCACAGTCTTATAGATCTTTTCCAAACAGAAAATAAGTCATTAGAATGAAATGAATTATCATTTGTTTCTCCTACGGTTCTTTCACTTTACATGAATTTGGGGATAAAATTGAAATGCAAACATTTCTTCATACAACTGGAGTTACTCCAGGCAGCTGATTTCTAGGCCTTTGCCCACTGAAGATTGCTGGGGAATGTCTTTATTTTATTGGGCACCTTACTTGTCTATGTCACTGATGAATGTCTCTTACGTTTTTTGGATATTTAATGCTTTTTTGCTCCCGATCTAGATCCTACCTGCTGGCTTGAGATGAGACCAGCAGAAATAATAGTCTGTATTTTAGGACAATGAAACACAGAAACAGATTGAGGATCTGAAGAGGCTTTATTAGGAAGCTGAACTGATAGCTAAAGTTTTCCGGGCCAGCCTCCTACTATCACAGAATCACAGAATGTCAGGGATTGGAAGGGATCTCAAAAGCTCATCCAGTCCAATCCCCCCGCCGGAGCAGGAACACCCAGATGAGGTTACACAGGAAGGTGTCCAGGTGGGTTTGAATGTCTCCAGAGTAGGAGACTCCACAACCCCCTGGGCAGCCTGTTCCAGTGTCTGTCACCCTCACTGAGAAGAAGTTTCTTCTAAATTTAAGTGGAACCTCTTGTGTTCCAGTTTGAACTCATTACCCCTTGTCCTACCATTGGTTGTCACCAAGAAGAGCCTGGCTGCATCCTCCTGACACTCACCCTTCATATATTCGTAAACTAATTTGTTTTCTTTCACAGTGAACAAGAGAACTAAAATGTTTTGTCTTTTAACAATTTAGACATTATCAATGGTCCTGGGCACCCAAAAGAAGGAGCATTTTTATGGTCCTATGAACATACGTTTTACGTCAAGAAAACTGTATTTTTATACATAATATAGCCCCATAAAGAAAAGATTACGCTGAAAATAGCCCTAAGATAGAACAAATCATAAAGAAGTTAGTGCATGTGTTAAGCCTGTAGAGCCAAAGCATAAAAATAATATTCTTCTGACATTGTGAATGAATGTCACTTTCATATTTTTGTCGGAAAATTTACATGGACACTTTGAAGGCAATTTGTGTCTCATGTACGGAGTTACCATTCTTCTATCTTTTAGCATATTTACAGAATTTAGTGAAGATAGTTTTGGCTATGCCTTTTCCATTTGTTCAAATGGAATATCAAAGATATTACCTTGGTATATTACTATTTATTTTGAAAGACTGTCTCTGCTCAGTTTGAAACTGCTCCATATTTCCCTATTAACAATCAGATGTGTAGATCGTATGTGGCTACACCAAAGAAGAAACAAAATTTGATCAATATTTTATATAACATTATAGTTTGGCTTTTTTGAATACCATTTGACACCCAGACCCCAATCCTTGTGCTATGTAAGCACATGGAAAGTCTTATACAAATGCTACTCAAAGTTGGATCAGACCTTGGTATTGCTGAAAACAAATAATTGAGAAGCAGGTGACTTGGTTTTTTAAAAAACCCACCTCATAAAGTGTCAACTGAAAGAACGGCAAATGATGACAAGTTTGATACTTTCTGTATTAATTGCCACAGTAAATGTTAAAGGTTTTGCTATTAAAACAAACTAGGGATTTATATCACTTTGATTTTATTTATACTATTAATTAGAGCCTATTTCAACCAGAAGAAAGGCTGTTACAGATGAGACACATTTTTATTTCCCCTGAAAAACATTAAGTATTCTATCTAAATTACAAATATGCTGTATTTTGTGACTAGCTAAATCATTAATCAAGATCAGCACGGGAAAACTAAGGGATCTCAGTTTACCTGATGGCCGATTGCCCAGCAACCATTCCCTATAATTGTTTTTAGTGGCAGAGCGGTGTTAGTGGAGACCACAGGCCTGCACAGCACATGTACAGGGGAAAACTAAAGAAACCAAACAAAACATTTACATCCAGATTTCAGGTTATGTCCATGCTCAGTTTTACTGAAAGCAGCTTTATTACAGTCACTTAGCAATGCAGGATGAGGTCTTTTGAGAGCCCAAACCTGACTACAAGTGGTAATCAGTATTTTAAATCTGAGCTTTGGACCAAAGAAAGTAGATCTATTTGATGATCAAATCTTCAAATTAAGTTAAAAAGTAAGCAATTCCTTCACTGTTATTTATTGAATTATTTTATATGATGGTGAAACTAGATCATTATATATTTAAATTCAGTTTAAACTTGTAAAAAAAATTCCAGTTGAAGGAAATCTTCGTTCATTCATTCTTAAGATAACTCCTGCTGTATGTAACCTACCTTTCCACTCCAAAAACTGTCACCTCTGGACATTCTCTTTTTTCTACACTCACTATTTATGCCTCTAGCTCAACACAGACACCTTCATTTAGGTAATTTCTTTTCCTTATTTGGACTCCAGTCTCTGTTCACTTTTCACACATACCTACATTGTTCTCTGACAAATCTATTAAATAAATTATTCCAATAGAGAATAACTCCAATAACTAAGGTACTTGGCCGGGATTTAGAAACTCCAGTTTTTCCAGTGCTGTGACTGAGAAATCTTGTATGATTACCAGCAGGACATTGTGAGAAATCTAGCTACAGAAAACCTGACTTCTACCCAGTCTAACTTATCCTTTTTTTTGGCAAACTGGATGGTAAAGCCAAGATCAACCAGCATTTCAACCGCTGTTGAGATGCTTGAGTCCTGTTGCATAAAAGTTGTAGGTGACCTGTCACACAGTTGAGCCCTCTACAGCTCAATATACTTTCTATTTAAACAGAAAATGTTACAAGCAAAGATCCTGACGGGAAGTCAGCTACAGATATTTCTATCAGATTTCTTTCCATTAAAAAGAAAATACTATGGAAAAATTTACCAGGCTAAATGGAAAAGCCACTTCACGATGTTACTAACAGCATGAAAGATCCCTGACTTACAGTGCTGAAGTAAGTTGAAGGAGTTTGGTTAATGCCAGGTTTGCCTTGCTACTACATTTTCAGCACCTTGCCACAAGAATGGAAAGCCAGGTACAGCTTTGATCAAAGGTTCAACCATAAATTTAATACAGCAGTGATTAAGTGACTTACTGAAAAAACACAACAAAATAAAAAGAGAGTTACAAGTCAAATCCATGGTGGAGCTGATATTCCTCTATTTTACTTTCGCTAGACCTGAGATGCACTTTTGGGTACAGAGATCAAACTGAATTCTTCAGAGTACTCCAGTGACTGCAAACCAAGCTGAGAAGTAACGCTGCCTACCCACACGCACAAACTTATTCAGAGTTGCAGAGCCCTTCAGAAAACAAACAAACAAACCTTCCAGAATTAGTAACCTGGATTTTAGCAGAGGCAGCCAAATCAGAGCCTGTTTTTGTAGGTCCGTGTATATTCCACAGCACAATGACCCAAGAACGGAGAGCAAAAAGGGAAGAGAAAAGATGAGCCAGACCTAGCTAGACCTCCAAATTCTAGGAAAGAATGCAGAAGCAAGGGAAATTCAGACAATAAGAAAACTTTCTATAGGTTTGGCCAGTATTCCTCTCTTTTGTGCAGTTTGCTCCAGCCTTCTCCCTTTCTCAGTCCCTATCCCATTTTCACTTAACATCTGCCATCAACTTTTTGTGCTCAGTGTTTTTTTTTCCTGGTTTTGTCTTAATTTAGCTTATCCTTTAAGTTCCTCTCCCTCCAAATAAACCCAGCGGAATATTAATAGTGGCATTAATATGTCATTTGGTGGTGTCAATTTATTTTTATTTACCTGTATGTTAGGTGTTTATTCTCTGCCAGGTGTTTGTCTGGATAAAGTAAAGAATATCTGCTTGCTGTATTTGTATCCTTAAGGGTCCTCATGGCTCATTGGTCCCTACATGCCTACACTATTACAAATATCGTTATAAACATCAAAATAGCATCACAGCAAAATATTTCAGTGAAGAGAGATATTGCATATTGCTTCCTATAAAATCATAGCATTGAATTATTACTGGAGAGATAGGATTTAGAGCATGATATTTTTCATTTATGCTATATTCATTGCCCCATTGCTAAATCCATCTCAGTTTGTCTCTATAGACATCAAAACTGTACCAAACATTGACGATATCTTGACATTAAGGAAAGCAGGTGGCCAATTTACCACAGGGAGGAGAAATGTATGGAAAATGGAATGTTGTTATTTGGCTACTTTTTAGTAGTTAGGTGTCAGATTATCTGTCCTACCATTGGATCTTTTAGATGAGATACAAGATTTAGAGTTCAACTGCCCCAGGGTATTAGAGAGTCCTCTTGTGAAGAGGTCAGCTATTAACTCTGATCTAGCAAAATCCTACACCAGACAATTAAATAATCTTTGTCAACTTTAATGTTAATAGATATTTTATTTGGATAAAATAATGTCTTCATTTTTCCAAAATCAACTTAGTTTCAAGCGCTTGGAAACATACTGCATTTCATTCCTGAATTAATGCTGCAATTAAATAATCCATGGATGATTCCCTGTATGTGATGTGGCACGCTGGAAGAGTTTACAATGAAAACTTGAACCCCAATATTCAAGTAGCAAATATCTTTAAATATGTTTGGGTTCACTGTAATTTTAAGTAATTCTTAAACCTGACGAAATTAACTTACTATAATTATGATTAGATTTTTCAGCCTAAAATCATGACTGGTTAGTGAATCAGCTAATGAGTGGTTTTATGATTTATTAGTTAAACCAAAAGATTATGAGTTTAAATTCTACTCCTGATTAACTACCTTGGAAATTATATACATGACTTGCCATTTTAAAATAATGATATCTTAAAGTTCAATTAAGGCATGCAAACTGTTTTTGGTAACTTTGGCTGAAAGGTTCAATATTATTACAAATTATAAGGAAAATAGCTCACAGTATTGGTATAACTAATATTACCAACATGAGATCCAGGATAAGGTAGTAGCTTAAACAAATCAAACTTAATACAAAATGTTCATTATGGCAGAAGAATTTATCTGCCCTGATGCAGGAATTACTGTGCAAAGTACAATGACCTGTATTACACAGGAGGTCACATTAGATAAACACAATAGTCGCCATGCATCCTAAAATCTTGCAATATTTTAGATTGAAAAGGAGTTAAATGCAAAGCTCTACTTGCTTCTTTCTCCTGAGTATAAACTATATGAGTGCCATTCAACTATATAAACACATTCATTAGGTTTTCAGTAGGCCTCCCTTCTAAGGAAAGAAATTACATACTTTTGAGCTGTTCAGTGAACTACAGTGTTTTATGGCTTTAATTCAACACTCTTAGGGCTTACAGTTCATTGAAATTCAAAATCTTGGGTGCAAAGTGTGTTCACAAAGAAAATGTTGACCTTCCTATATAGCAAATGCCTTTTCGTTCTTTTTTTTTGTTTAATTAAAAAAACACTAATGAAGCTGAAGGAGGTAAAAGATTTGACCTTCCTATTAAAATAACAAATGTAATATAATTCACATATTTCAGCACGTTGGCTACTGCTCATGAAATAAAATACTGCAGCAGAAAGAGCATATTGTTTCCACACGTCGAAAATATGCAAATTAGACAAGTATTCAATATTCACTTGAAAGCGAGAAAATGTACCAGACTTCCAATGGTATTTAGGCAGGCAAAATGGTTGAACATGATTATTTGAATTTAAAAAATGGGTATGGGATTCCCCTCTCTTTGCGTCTTGCCATATATGGAATCTGTCTAATATCCACAGGGCAAATTATTCACTACCTTTTTCAAGATGAAAAGCTACTGATTGGCATCAGACATCAAGAGGGATTTTGGCATTAGAATAGATTTACACTTGATGACATGTCAAAGCCTTGAAACAAAAACTACAGAATTTACTCATGAATGCCGAAGGCAAGCCACTTATTCAATACTAGCTCAATGCACATCTTTCCAAGGATGGCATTCAACCACACCAAGAACAAAATACCGCAAACAAAACATGGTTATATTTGGAAATGAATGTGCTTGACTAGAGTGAACAAAATAACAGCCAGCATTACCTGTTGCCAGCTGTCAGCGAAGAATAAAGAACTGTAACATCCTTGTAACAGAGGGAAACAGAATCCAAGCTCATATTGAAAATACAGCAGTTAGTGGGATGGGGCAGGATCAGCGGCACTATGTGTGGTCACGGTAACTCCCACTCGGAGCCCACTGCTCCTCCAGCAGATGTGCCCTTGCTTCTCTCTTCCCACAAACACTTGAAAATAAAGAAAAACTAATGAGGAGAGTAGGCACAAGGTGTAAAAATATATGACATAATGCCCAAAATTGCCATTTCTCCTTCGACTTCCATTATGGTCATTTAAAAAATAATGTCATTATTTGCATTTGTACGGAGTGCTTGTGGAAAGTTATTACTAGTGTTGACCAGATTGCTATTATTTTGGCGCAGCCAATTCAGTAACCACTTAACATTTTGCTGCTTTCTTTTAATATAATAATAACAGAAGTATCTCATTTCAGTATTGGATGCATAGAAAAGGCCATCTAAATAGGTTTGGTGTGAATAACTTGTGAGTTATACTTGTGGCAAGTATATGTGCCGTAGAAGTCAGAAATAGGAGGACTCATGGGAAGCTCAAGGGAAAACCCACCCACCTCTCTTACACACCCATGGGAACAAGAGATGACAGAATTTTACCAGCACTATTTTGTAACTTTGTCCTTTTAGAGACCTGCTCATGTCACACCGCGCATACAAAGTGAAAAGATCATTTTGCATGGATTTGACATCAAAAGTTAGGAGCATCGTTTGTTTGAAGTACCTGCAATCTTAAGTAAATGAGAGGAGTAACTTGCATAAAATCAGAAAAGAATGAGAAAAGTATGTTTTTTTTTCTCCTTACCGCAACAGATTCAAATAGAATTCTGCAATTATATTTGACTTCAAGTCAGAGACAAGGTGAATTCACTAAGAATTTGCTATTTTAAACAATACATAGAGTATATTTGGTCTTTATCTTGATGTGCTGTATGCTTATGCTGAGAGGGATGCCTACATACTCCTAGAAGTAGCAGTCAATTTTGTAATGGATTTTCAAATACTGTGTGTTTGCATAAAATATTCAGGAACGTATAGGTCAACATAGTTTACTGTTCATTTAGAGCATCTTCAATGGGTGTCCATACTGTAAATTTTGTAAAAATCGAAATTCAATTGTTAATCAGAATTTGTTAGAATGACCTAACGTTGACAGAAGATGACTACTCAGTTTTTCTGAAGAAGATATTAGAAAGTTTCAATGTGAAGCAGCTGTCATATTTCATCGATTTTAAGAGCTACTGAGTACTTGTAAATGCAGCCGGTTCCTTTAGGTCTGCACAAATGGCAGCTGAACTCCTTGGAAATTTGGAGTTTGTAGATGCACATCACTTTAAGAAAACTGATTCAAAATACCCCACTAACTCCTCCTAGGGTCTTTTCCAAAAGACAGTGAAAGAAATCTTTTCTCTTTAAAAAGCACTGATCTCAGAATAGTCAAGCAATCAACAAGCAGACAAAATATAGATTTATGATAAGTATCTATGGCATCTATGAAAAACATTCTGGATCAGCATTATGGCCCAGGTGGCTGTGTCCAAGGTGTCTGTCACCACCAGTCTCAAATTTTGAGAAGAAATAGCTTTCCTGAATGGAAAAAGGTTCATTTTCAAGAACAATCAATGACTTAAATTCTTACTCTAACAATAATTCTTAAAACAGATATCCACAGCAACTGAAATTAAATAATGCATGTGGGAAGGTGAGGAAATAATATTTAACCTATATGCTAAAAACATACCTTTTAGCACTTCTCAGATTACTGTTGCTCAGTTCCAAAACCAGAATCTCCCTTTTCCCGCATAGTGGGATGCTCTCAGCTGGACTTCTGGACTATAATTAATGCCTTCTAGATGCTAAATAAATACTAAGAACAAAGACAACTACAGTGCAAAACATATAACTTAACAACATATAATTTCAGTACTGCAATAGTCAGTAAGGACCTCAAAGCGAATAAAAAAGATGGATGAACTTTACCGATTTTTACAAGCTTTCTATTAAAATTATCTTCCTTGATTTGTAACGGAATGCATGTTGGCTTAGATCTGGGAGGATGCTGTTCCAAAGTGCTGTGAGGTTGCTCTGGTAGCAATTTATTATGAAACAGCAAAATCATTACCAATCAGTAATTCAGCATATATAGGTGGGTCATAAAAAATAAGAGTTTGATAAAGATTTCTGTACTATAGGGTAACTCATACATGCAGGAACTGTTCTGTCAACTTTTAAAATTTGATCGTGTATATCTTCATAATCACCTCTGTTTGTGCTGACTCACCCATGATCAAAACACAAAATGTTTCTGTGAAAGAAACTATATTTTGAATACATAATTAACACTATCTAAGCAGTGTGTGTATATATATATACACATGCACACATACTGTGTTTCATATTTATTTTGTACACACTCAAAATACTCAACATTGATGTATACACTACTCAGTACTATCAACCTGCTGAGATGTGCTTTTACCTTTGGGTTTTGCACAAAGTTAAAGCAGGCATGCAGTTCTCTATGTAAGTGGTTTTCAAATTGGGCCGCACATATTTGCACATAGGTCATTACTCAGCGAGACAAAAATCCTATTTTCAATGCTTAAAGCTGCAACTTCTTTTTTATAGTAATAATGCAGTCCAATGGGCTCAACCTGGTTGATGGGAGAAAGGAACTTAGTGATGGATCCACATTGAGTAGAAGATGCATTGCTCAAGTGGGTCCGTCTCTTAAAACAGAGCGCAAAACCACCAACAAAGTAAAAGAACCAAAGCCTCTGCCTGTTTTGCTGCTTAATACTGAACATTATTAGACACAATTTTGAAGCCATATCTCAACTTTCAAAAATGAATAAAGCAAGTGAAATTCATAGATGCGCGGAATGTTTTTCAATGTCACTTCTACTCTGCATACTTTTTAAAGCATATTTTAAAATATGCTGGGTCCTTGTGTCTGTAATTTAAGCAAGTTTATTCAGAAGGCTTTTTGACGACATATTCAGGGCATAATATAAGCAAAAGACATACCTAATGTTCACATTAGGCACAATAAGGCTATATATGTCCAAAATAAGTGTCTGAACTGTTTTTACCATGACTTATTCATACACTCAGCAGTGCTTGCATTTACTCCATGAAAACATCTGTTCAAAATATTTGTTTCTCATTCTATCACCTCTCCACTTCTAAGTAAAAAGAATAACACAATTATCATAAACATGCATTTAATTCCCTTTGTCTTGCATAATACAGAACGTGAAGGAAAAGGTTTTCCTCTTGTGACAATGGAGGAAGAAAAGGAATTACTTTGTCATTTTGTAACAGGAATCCTGCTACAAAGATCATACTAAATGAATTTTTAAATTGTTTAGTTTTGAATCTTTCCGATGTCTTTGGCAGGTCTAGCTAATACTGGGAGTTTAAACTTTAAGTTCTTTTCTATGCCTACATTTTGGCAAAAACTGGAAGGATTACTAAAAAGGGACCAAAAATGTCACAGAAACCCTACACCTGACCTATAATTTCCCACTAATTATTCCACACTCTTTCTCATACTGACAATGTAAGTTATTCTCTTTTATTTAATCAGACTTCTCTCTTTTGAAGGGCAGATGTTTCCCCATTAATATGGCAGAATGTCTTTGTTTCCTCACCAACTGTAGAGACAAATGATTAGTACAATAAACTCTGGCAGTTTGCCTTGCAGTTACTTGGTGGGGACAAGTAAAACTGTTTTGTGGAGTATTTAAATATTTCAAAATTCAGAACAACCCCCTCAAACCTATGGAACTATCTGGAGGAAAGGAAAAGTAGCCTGACATTCAACCTAAAATTTAGGTTAAGTGTTCTAAAAATTGACTGCAATGACACTTGTGCTCCACACAGTTCTCTTATCAATTTAAATAGTGGCAAAATAACACCAGGAGGCAAAACAAATCTGATTTGATTTACATATAAAATTGAAATAGCTTGCTGGACTTTTGTAGCAACACATCAGGGTTTAATATGAGCAGCGTTAAAATGTGAAGAAGCTGACCTGGATGTAAAAGATACGTACGTCTTTGGAAAAGAGCCCTCGAGATGGCCCTTACTAATGTAATATAGTAAAAATTAATCAAAAAACCCAACAACACATGAAGGGAAAGAAGAGATACTTTCCCTTGGCAAGAGGACCATATCAAACTTAGCTACACAGCTATTGTCACAGAGCTACACTCTCCTAACGTTAGGAATAGTTGAAAACATGACATGAAGAGGAAATGTCCAAAGCAAGACAAGACAATAACTGATGAAAATTCCTGGCAGAACTGAGAAAGAAACGTCCATGAGAGACACTATTAGAGTGAGAGATATGAGCCTGGTATGACTCAGAATGTAATTCACCTTCTCCGCTGATACATCCTACTGCGGTATTCAGTGAAGACTGTAATTACAGATGAGATTTGATTCATCAGGAAATTTAACATATCAGCATATAAAAATAGAGACTATAGGCTAGCCACAAAAGGTAGATCAATTCCAGAACTTACTGAAGGTGAAAACTAAATTAGTTAATGGCAGGATATAAACAAGATTACTTCCACAAACTTATTAAGCTCACACTTCAAACAGTCCTGTTGATACAGCAATAGACTTGCAGGAAACAGGAGGGGCTGGGATTCTTTTCACAGAACTAATAGAGACTTGGACTGCAAAGAAAGCTCTAGAGAAGTGATTTACACTGTCTACGATGATGGGAAATTGTCAAATTGGTCAGACTGATGAACAGAATGGACTGTGAATGGGAGGCAATTTTTTGTTGCTAGACAAAAATAATATCTGAATGAAATGCAGAATGAAGTAAAAGACAATGAAGGCACTGAATATAAATTCAAGGAGGGAAAGATACAGGACAAATCACTGTTCTGCGGAAAAGGAACTATATCACCATCACCTTAGGGTGAATTCCAAACCAAAAGCATTAGGGGGGTTGGCTACAGATCAAGTGGTTAAAGAACATCTTAAAGTGAATCATTTCGTTGTTTGTTGGACTTGTTTTTTACTGTCTGCTCCTCTTGTTCAGAAAACTACTTAACATTAAAGAAGCAAGTGTGAAGATGATTTGTAAAATTCTTTGTCTCCTAGATACACCACAGGATACTTTGAGGAAAGCAAGAAACAGAGGGAAAATTTCTGTAAATGATGCTGTTATTTCTGTAACAAATCCCCTCAAAGGCTAGAATCTGCTCAGTTTCTATAGTCTTCCAGTTCATTTTACATATGAAAATGTTAAAGTATACAGATTTATTTCTATTACTGTGTTATCTGTATCATGTTTCTTGGATGTTAGTATAATTGGATGAAAGTATCTTACTTCCTACCACCTTCCATATGTAGGCCAAACTGATCAGAGTTACTTCCTCTTCACCAAGAGAATTATTAACTTTATTACGAAACATGACACTAATCCATTATCTCTTTGGAACAGTATAAATATTAATACATCATACAAAGCATTCTAGAATATACATACACATTGAAATATAATCACCCTAAATGACAAAATAATACACCTGTTTTCTCTGCGACACAGTGAGTACAGGGTACTTTCTTAATACTTAGCTGGTATTCACAGAATGTCACAGATTGGAAGGGACCTCAAAAGCTCATCCAGTCCAATCCCCCTGCTGGAGCAGGAACACCCAGATGAGGTTACACAGGAAGGTGTCCAGGAGGGCTTGAATGTCTCCAGAGTAGGAGACTTCACAACCCCCCCTGGGCAGCCTGTTCCAGTGTCTGTCACCCTTACTGAGAAGTTTGTTCTCAAATTTAAGTGGAACCTTTTGTGTTCCAGTTCGAACCCATTACCCCTTGTCCTACTGTTGGTTGTCACTAAGAAGAGCCTGGCTCCATCCTCCTGACACTCACCCTTTATATATCTGTAAACATTAACGAGGTCACCTCTCAGTCTCCTCTTCTCCAAGCTATAGAGCCCCAGCTCCCTCAGCCTTTCCTCACACGGGAGATGCTCCACTCCCTTCATCATCTTTGTTGCCCTGCGCAGGACTCTCTCCAGCAGTTCCCTGTCCTTCTGGAACTGAGGGGCCCAGAACTGGACACAATATTCCAGATGCGGTTGCACCAGGGCAGAGTAGAGGGGCAGGAGAACCTCTCTTGACCTACTAACCACCCCCCTTCTAATACACCCCAGGATGCCATTGGCCTTCCTGGCCACAAGGGCACAGTGCTTGGTCATCCTGCTGTCCGCCAGGACCCCCAGGTCCCTTTCCCCTACGCTGCTCTCTAATAGGTCATTCCCCAACTTATACTGGAACCCGGGGTTGTTCCTACCCAGATGCAAGACTCTACATTTTCCATTGTTATATTTCATTAAATTTTTCCCTGCCCAACTCTCCAGCCTGTCCAGGTCTCTGGATGGCAGCACAGCCTTCTGGCGTGTCAGCTGCTCCTCCCAGCTTCGTGTCATCAGCAAACTTGCTGATAGTACACTCTATTCCCTCGTCCAAATCATTGATGAATATATTGAATAATATAGGCCCCAGTACTGACCCCTGAGGCACTCCACTAGATACTGGCCTCCAACTGGACTCTGCCCCATGGACCACGACTCTCTGGCTTCTTCCCTTCAGCCAGTTCGCAGTCCACCTCACTACCCGGTTATCCAGACCTCACTCCCTCAGTTTAGCTGTAAGGATGCTGTGGGAGACTGTGTCAAATGCCTTACTCAAGTCAAGGTAGACCACATCCACCGCTCTGCCATCATCCATCCATCTTGTTATGTCCTCATAAAAGTCAATGAGGTTGGTCAAGCACGACTTCCCCTTCGTGAAGCCATGTTGATGGCCCCTAATGACTCTATGCCTTGAGATGGCACCAAGGATAAGTCGTTCCATCAGTTTCCCAGGGATGGAGGTGAGGCTGACTGGTCTATAGTTACCTAGGTCTTCCTTCTTGCCCTTTTTGAAGACTGGAGTGACATTTGCTTTCGTCTAGTCCTCAGGCACCTCTCCCGTTTCCCAAGACCTGGCAAAGATGATGGAGAGCGGTCCAGCAATGACCTCAGCCAGCTCTCTCAGCACCTGGTCTTGATTACCCCCAGTTGAAATAATGGAGGGTCTTCAAGATCACAGCATGTTCTTCTTTAACAGAATGCATCAGTTTTTAGTACAAGTTTTTAAAAGGAATATTAAAATAAAAAAGCTTAATAACAGTAGAGCTTCCTGTTTATTACAATTTTATTCTAAAGTAGACATGCAGATGATAAAGTCCTCCAGAATTTCCCAGTAAGCTCTCCATATAAAATACTTTGTCCTTCACCCGTTTTCTCTTAAATGATAGTACTGAGATCAAGAGTGGGCAACACATTATGCAGCCTATTTTGATGTTATTTTATAAATTCTGTTTTTGAATATCTCTTTTGCTGAAACTGTCAGAATCACTTGAGACACCCAAATTTATTAATAGTGTATTTGAGAATACTTGACCATCTAATATTATGCATAAGATAACCTAACTCTTGTGAACTGTAAAAGTCATATGCATCAGTAATAAGGCCTTGTCCTACAAATAATTCAATGCACAGTTTAGTTCTTCACTGACCCAAAGCTACTTGCGTGCAAACTGACCCGTTTACTTAACCGAAGGTTTCACCGAAAAAATTGCTTTTTGTGCTTATTTTGGAGTTCTCAGGGGAAGAAGCGGTAAATTTGAACTCATAATTTGAAGTTATTATAATTTTTTATAGTTCCTAATCGAGTAAAAATATTTGGAAGACTGTATTTAACTTCCTGTTTTGATAAGACTGCTATAGGTAGATTAAAGTGGGACTTGTATAAGCAAATATTACATAGAGGGATAAAAGGAAAAAAGCAGGTAACATATTCACGTTCAGTAAGTCACGTTTTTCCAATGTATTGAGCCTTTCTGCTTGTGACAACTTAAATCCAACATTAAAGTCTCTTTATGACTCTCTCCTACCATGCACAGCCTTTGTGTTTCCTACTAAATTCAGTTGTGTTTCCTACAATTCAGTTGGAAAAAACAGGGCAATAGTCTTAGTGCAAGATCCTATGGCAGGCACTGCTGAACTATAAATGATGCTAACACCAGTGTTAAGTAGTTTTATGACAATGTTTTCTAACTTTTGAAAACTGCACTCGGCTTTTTCTGATCTTTAGATTTTAATAAAATCCGTGATACAGGCGTCTCAGTTGAATTGGAATCATCACATAAACTGTTATTATTACTAAGAATTTGGTCATAATTAGACCTTTCTGTACCTAAAGGCATTACGAGTAACATTTGTACAACACATACATATCGAATTACGTTAGATCAAAATATCTTTGCCATTTATATTAAGATTTGTGTCTTTTTACCTTAAATGGTATCACTATCTATGTTCAAGTCTGATATGGGGAGAATCTCATTAGCACGAAACACTCTGTAAAATATATATACTAAAAATTAATACAGCTCACAAATGTGGAAAAGAATGATTTGGAGTAGCAACACAAGACGTGTTTGCAAGAAGAAATTAAACTTTTCCTACAAAGGTATTTGATTAAAACCAGGCTTTCAAGAGAAAAATCCAAGGATATGTTTGCAGTCCACAAGAATTAGTATTATGGCTTGGTTTAATAAGAGAATGAAATCAAACACTTTAATATCAACTGGTAGACATATTTTGCCTTAACTCTACAGAAGAGTTTTACATACAAAAATAATTAATGGGTCAATTCTTAAACTCTCTGTATCTTGTAATTTTCTACTTTGAAATGTTATTAATTTACAATGCCTTCGATGACATTAAATTTAGGTTAATATACTGATATATTTTAACAAGATAATTATGTCAAAGGTTATAATCAACAGTTCATAATAAAAAGTTATGCTCAAAAATAAAACTTATTATTTATACTTTAGACTGCATAATAAAGTATTAGCAACACAAAATGTTAATTAATTTCCAATTCTCTATCCTTTTATTCAGATTTCATGAAGGTTGATTGGACTTGATCCATCATTTTACGGAAAATTAATTATTTCAAATACATGCACCACTTTATGCAACCTGCCTGATTTGCATTGAGGAAAATTCAGCAGAAGTAATTGAAGCACAAGCAAATACTGGCACTGACTGAACTCAATTTTCATTCCAAATTTCTGCAAAATCCCAAGACACAACAATATCAGATGCAGGGGGAAAACAAACAAAAGCAATGTGTAAAGGGAACATGAAGAGAGAATATTACAAGAATCAGAGAACAAAGGGATTGCAAAACTATTTTAGTGCCATAGACGAACAGTGAGGGCTTCATTCAGGCAAGGTGGAATAAGATATCATATGGCATCCTGACAATTGATGTCTTCATTTAAATGTAAGAATTTACATTCTAATTAGAAAGAATTTACATCTTAATCAGAGGCAGCTGTATTATCTTGTTACTGTTTTTTTCAAAGGTAATGAACTAAAGTACTGCTGTGCTTTTTCAACCAGAAACTAAATAGACAGCATTCAGTGTTATTTTATAGCCTACCTGCTGTAAGCTGTTATTAATATTTTCAAAGACTAAATTCCAACAAAATCTTTTAAAATAAAAATTGTATTTGACATTCTCGAATGATATGACAAAGACTTATTTAAAATATTTAACAAATACCCTTTCTAACTTATATTTTTAAGTATATGTAGTCATGAAGGTATCATTAATATGGCACCAATGAAGCACTCTTTCATTTTAGGCTTCAACTAATACAGTATAATATTGGGGGAAAAAAAGCATTTGGGATTTTTTTATTAAGAAAACAGCTCCACAGATATTTCCCCATGTTGTTCATAGAATACATAAGGAAAAATCAATTAAACAGGATCATTTTGTAGCTCATGTGTATATACACTTTTAATTGAGGCCAAATTGAAACGTTTTAGATGCTAGATCTAAAGGATGAGTCCTGACTAAGAATATACAGCTGCTTTTAGGGAACAGGCTGCCCAGAGAAGCTTTGGATGCTCCATCCTTGGAACTGTTCAAGGCCAGGTTGGACAGGGCTTTGGGCAACTTGGTCTAGTTGAAGGTGTCCCTGCCCATGGCGGGGGGTTGGAACTACATGATCTTTAAGGTCTCTTCCAACCCAAACCATTCTATGATTCTGTGATTTTCAGACATATAAAATCATGGCTTACTAGTTCAGTCTAAATATAAGTTTTCAGGCTCTTGCACAATCTCATGAGTTTTGATGTAAATATACAATATACAACTGCTGTTGGGAAACTTTATGTATACAAGAGTGCAGCAGGAAGCAAAGACTGTTTTTTTCCTATGTAGAAATTAGACATTGCTTGAGAAGTTCCTGATTTAATTCTCTGGTCTGCAAAAACTAACTCTGGAAAAAATTGTCTCACTACTCTTTTGTGTCTTCACATTTGTAAGATGCTTCTCTCTCAGCCCTTTGTCTATTCAGAATGGAAATATCTTTGGGGCAAGTTCACTTTACTGCTACAAATCATGTAATGTTTAATTCAATGGAGACTTCCATAAAGAATACTGATTTAGGATGCAAGGTCTTTCATCATACTGGTTCTTCTTTTGAACTCTGGAAACATAATGTGTATTTTCATGTGTCTTCTATTACAACAAAAAATCAAAAAGCCCAACTCGGAATCTTCCACCAACTTGGAAAACTAGGTAGAAATTACTGAAACAATTTAGTTCATTTGCCACCTCATGGGTTAAATTAAGTGGCACCAGAAACATTCACATCCTGGGATGGACAAACATACTGGCAAAATGTTTGAATTCCCAACGTGCTGATGAAATACAAAGCATTCAGCTGGATAAATGGAAAGGACCAGTTTTCCAACAAAGATTTGCTAAGTCCATTACTATCTGTGGCAAATAACAGAGAAGGCAACTTCTGCTGACCTGCATTTAACTTATTCTCAACCCAGTCCCTCAGAATACAGCATGAAGAGTCACAGAATGCAGAGATTTGTTATTGGTTTGTTTTTCTCTTTTGGCTTCCAGGTTCAGGCATTTAGGCTAAATAACAGCATTTATGGTTTCTCTGTGATTAAAGTTACGTGAAATCATCACTAAGTATTAAAAAGGTAGGATTAAGAATACAAGGACAGTAGAACATGAGTCATTCATCCTCCTGTACAATCAGGATCACCGTAAATCTCAATGAGTTTTGGCTTCTCTTCATCTTCATGGTTAAGAGAAGAAAAGAGATCCTGGAAAACCTGAACTCTTGAAAACAAACGTAAGTAAAAGTTTCACAGTGCATATCTTGAGAGGTAAAGCAGATCAGCCTTTTTTGCTCTCTGGCAGAGTTTTCTGGAAACTAGAGCTACATGAAGCCCAAGGGCTAATGTAAAATTTCTGCTGTAGACCTTGATTGGTCTTTGAAATTTTGATTCCTTTTTCAAACTGTTGACAAATGCAAACCTCTGCACAAGCAACCAAAACAACCTCTTTCCCCAAAATTTGTTAATATTTTCAAGCAATATCACCTAACGTATTATTAGGAATGGAAAGAGATCTGACAAAATTATCAGCATTATCTTCCAGTATAATTTAGACCAATATTTTAATGTATACAACTATTTCATTTGCATAACTCTATATTGTTGCCAATACTTTCCACTGACTTCACTTATTATCACACACATCATATATTCTATTTTGTCATTCCATTTCAAATTTTGAGTATCATTCCTTTCCTAAAAATAACACTATGTTCCATTTAAATCTTGAAACTAAATTTAAGTTGGTTTTACTATCATTGTACTGCAGCAAAGCTTCACTGATCTTGAAATCAACCTGAACATACAACCAGTATTAGTTTATTTTAATATTTTCTTTAAAGTAGAAATGAAATAGAATATGAAGCCCTTACTGTACTTGATTCTGTTACTTAGCCATCTTTTTAAATTTCATCTCCCATGTATTTTATAATTTCATGATTTATCTTTATCAATCTTTTTTCTTAGCAGCATTAAAACAAGCAGATGTTTGCCCCATTTCTATCCATGGTTACTATAATATGAAATGTTACTATCACATATGTAACTTAACTAATGATCTGAGTATACGAGATAGTGCTTTGCTGTAAAAATAGGTCAAAATCCAGTAAAGGTACCTAGTGAAATGTGAAGTTCCAAAATGTTACTATCTTACTACTTTGAAGGAATTATGAAATTAAAAACATACTGAGTTTCAGTATATAATTTATTTTATACTTTGGAAAGCACATAACCAAATATCTTCAGGTATATTTTAATCAGTGTTGTAATAATGTTTAAAATACTTCAAAGATAGACTTGAAAACGTATTAACATACGTAAGTATCAGAAAACAAAACATTGCAGAAAATCAGCAATGGATTTTTTCAGCTACAACGACTAAGGGCTTCTACATTATATTAAATCTACTAATATTTAAGTGATTTTCAAAATGTTATTATTTTTGTTTTCCACGTAGCCCTATGCTATTAATACAGATGTAAACACGACCTATGACTGCAGCTCTGGTTCATAAAGATATCACTTAATAGAGCCATCATTTTTTGTCACTGTGTAATCAAATTTCAAGGGTTTCAAAGTAATATTACAGAGGTTAAAATACACCCACAAGATCAATTCCTTATTACCTATGCTCATTTCTCATGTAAAATTTTATTTTCATGTCTTCTTTTTTGGGGTGCATACCGTTACTATTACTCCTCTATTTTTTCTGCTTTAAAGTAAACAAAAATAATAGTTAAAACAATGCCTTGTCAGGTTATTATTCAACAGTAAAAGTCTGAATGTTTTACTTACGTAGTTCTTATGGACTACTAAACAGTCCATTAATCTTGCAAATAAATTTTTCTGGAGTGAGCTTATAGACCCAGGTCTCAGGTTGGTATTATAAAAGCAGACTGTATGTCATGTACAACATTTTGAGCACGGGATTAAATCTGGGATTAATCTAGATTTACATTTAAATTAACTTTAACATCAGCAGGAGTTCTGTGGTTAATTCTGGGTGCACAGGCAGGGGGGTAGATTGAGGCCAGCTGAGAGTGAACCACCGTGACTTTTAGCTTAAGGTCAGGTTTTGTTGGGAATATCTAATTTAGTTACGAGCGTCGGCTATTTAACCTGCACTCCAGCCACTATGCTGGAGCGGATAAAAGTCACCCCATGTAACAAGAGCAGCACAAGCGCCTTCAAGTTTTTAATTCAATGAAGTTTTTCAATGTTTTTCTGGTCTGCAGTTGCCTTTAGTAGCTGGGATGTGAAGTGGGACCTCAGCCGGGCAGAGCACATGTTGTGCAGAGACGGTGTTTCATGAAGATACATTTGTGCCCAGCAAAGAGCCCCAGGAGCAGACGAGATTCCATGTGATTAATCTTGAGAAAGAAAGCAAGATTTACAGGTACAGCCATAAGGATTTCCTGCTATTCATGCTGAAGGAAAGATTACAGCGTGAATAACCGCTCGCTATCTCTATCTATTTTGACTGTTTTAAATCAGAGGCATTATGAGTAAGAGATCTATAAATTGTACCAGGAATACAGGACTGATCAGGGGGAAAAGATTTGTTGTTCAGTTAACCAAAAGCTCAAATGGAAAATGTTTTGCAGGGATTTTACAGGGAGTGATTCAGAGTCCAGCCTAATGGACTTTGGTTTGTAAATCTAAATGGTGATCAATTAATTAGGCTTTAATTTGCAGCAGGGATCAGAATATCTTCATACATCTTTTCAAGCAGTGGTACAAGCCAATTAATGCCATATTAATGCCATATTCTACCCCAACCCTATTACATGAAACTCAGAACATAACATGCAAAATATTTATTTATATTACAGATATCTGGGGGGGGAAAGAAAGACCAATAATATGAATCCTCCGTACAGAATGGGGGAGAGATTACACGTGAGAGTTTTTCAGATCCATGAACACATTAGGAAGTTTACTCCCTTGCCAGTGAATGTTTCTGACACCTACCTTAAATTATGATCACTGAATTTATTTATTATCTTTTCTTCCATTTTTGCAGAAGAAGTAAAAACACATGGCAGCTGATGTTAAAAACTGAAGAACTGAATGAAGTAGATATTACTGAAGCAGTGGAAGGAACTGAAAGAAATGCCTTAAATATATTATTAGAGGTATTTCATTTTACTTATTTATTTCAAATGAATGGATGTATTTGATATCCCCACACTCTCACACTTAAGTCTACTACAACTCAGTGATTAAGTTACCACTTTAAAAACTATCTTTTAGTTTGTCTAGTGTCTCAGTTTTTCAGTGTATCCCACCTGGTAAATTTTGGGGTATTTTTTGCTTATCTCTGCTTCTTCCCACTCTGTTTACAGTCTTCTAAATAACTGGCTTTGGTTTCGAATATATTTAAGTGCTCTTTTAGTTCACATGAATTATTTCAACTCATTTTGATACACTACTGATAACACTTAAATTTGGTGTAGCTACACTTTAATTCCACTCTTCGTTGTTTGTTAACACAATAAAATAGTGCTTGACAGAGAATAATATGATTTAATTTACGTTTACTGCTGCTGTCGTCCTCATAACCACACTATTAAGGTCCCACATACTGTTTAATTACTTAACCTCATTTCAAGAAATGTCAGAGTCCAAATGGTGGTATTTATAATAAAGTGAAGCTTTTCAGAGTACCTTATATGCAGGCTGTGTGTAATGTAATGCTGTATCAAACAGTTCGAAGTGGAAATCAAACAGAATTCATTGTTCTCATACTAGACTAATTTTTTTCTAGAAGTGAGGCATATTAAAATGGTAAAAATCCCCAAGCAACTATTTAAGAATTTTAAAATACATTTAAAAAATGCCAATTTTAAAAGCAGTCACACATTATACTGTTACTATAAGGAAAAAGAGCAGCGTATTTGTTGGCTGAGTGCTCTTTGTATTCCCTCTTCCATGTGAAAAGGATGGCAAACAGTTTGCTAAAACCTCTGGAATCAACACTATGAAATGTGGAAATATTTCTTTTCTCCCCTGAAGAGCAGAGGACTCTTGGCTAAATAGGAGGTGATTGCACACAGTCTAGGCTGGGGAATGAGCTATCTTAAAAAACACATTTATGGCAAAACCAAGGCTGCTTCCTTCTGCATCAGGCAGGCCCTTAACCTTTTCTTTGGTTGAGGCAAGTAGAATCTGCTGATTAATTTCTGCTGCACCAATTAATTTAATATCTTGCAGGCTTTCTAAAGAGCAATTTGCCTTGTCCTCCCTCCTCTCAGTTTAGCTTTCGGTCTGTGGGGTTTATTTTGTTGGAAATCGCACTGTGGATCTGAGCAATTGCCTGTATTATTGATCGGTTTATTTCAAGTTAAACCAAATGGAGTTCTGATAAAAGCCAATGTTTTCAGACTCTCTCATGATATGAAGGACATAGAGCCAGGCTGAGAACAGAACAGCATGAGTTTTACCACGAGGAAGGTAAGATGTGGATGTCTCAACACTCTGCTCAACACAGACACAAGTTGGGCACCCCCATGGGAATCAGAAACGTGAAGTCTCTAAAGACTGGTGCCTTTGCCATGTGGCCTCTGTCACCTTCACTCCTGTATGTCAGAAGACCGAAGAGTGGCTTCACACCTGAGCTGAGAGCTAAGGAACATCCATCCTCACTACTGTCATGGGTTTAGGTGTTTAACAGAGCTCAATAGACTTCACTGAATCCAACCAAAACGCGGGCTGTAGGAATGAAAGTTGATGCTTACTGCTTAAATTGATCCACGGACACATTGCTTATTATGTGCAGATCAACCACAATTCTAAATGGTAAATATGTAGCAGCTAGAGCTGTTATATGACCATGCTACATCTTCCTTTCATGTGTCACTACAGATATAACTGATCCTTTATTACAGATGGTTTCCTAAATTACATCCAAATTCCAGAAACCAAGTGTTGGTGCCTACCAGACAGAAAGAAGCTGTGTGGTGGTATCAAGAAAAGATGTACAAGTGCCACAATAGGACTGAATTCTTACACAGTCACAAAAGAAGAACAAAACACAAACTATTTTCCAAAAGGTGCTGATGTACACTGGAATTTCAAAACTTACTAAACATCACTGCACTGCTTCATCCTTCAGCACAAATGGACCATTAGATTAATTCTTTATGTCACTGGTGAATCAGCCAAAATGATCTGAATCACATCCAGGTCATGGACTCAAACTGCCCATCAAATAGACAACATCCATGGGGACCTGAGTCATTATGGACATGGAGAAACACTTCCTGTACACATTCACTGTACGTAAAAACTATCACAGTTACACAGTTAATTGAATACTTTGAGATGATCATATTGTCAAGCACAGATTAAGGAAAAGTAGAGAGCGGTTAACTTTACCTGTTTCAGTCCTAATGATACTAACTAGAATAACAGTTAGATTATGTTTTTTAAATTGGTTAATATGTTAAGAATTAGGAAACAAAAGCGTTGATCCAAAAGTTTAAAAAAATATACATAACTGAAGAGAAGCTTTTTAAAAATAATGATACAAATTCATATTAAAATTCTTATTTAAGCTTTCCTCTGCCAGTTACTATTGTCAAAACATACTGCAGTAGTTAATAAGACAAGACTAGACTTAACTATCGACTTTCATAATAAAACATGAAGATAAAAATGAGGGTTGGTGTAATTTATAAGAGAGAAAATGATGTACTAAAAGCAAGACACTAAATCAATTTTAAACACCAAACACAATTTATGTCTGACTTTAAAACTCATCTTCAAAACATTAATCTAGACAAAGGCCAGAGACTGAACGAGGCGTAATTTGTGAAACTGATACCTTTCATCACAACCTCTAGCTGAAAAGGTCATTAGATATATTATATCTAAGTGAGCAGCTTATCCCTGCTTCATTACTGATAATTAAGGCAAGTAATATTTTCTTGACAGTAATGTGTCCAGTAAGAGATATCGTCTAGTTTGCATAAACCAGACATTAATTACCAGAGTAGTATCAGAGATAAAAAAAATTAAGTACCTGTGTAACATCATTTCATTATTTTTTCTTCATTTCCTTAAAGAATTAGCAGGCTCAGAAACATAATGAGCATATTAAGAAAGCCATTTCCAACCATTTATTAAAATCCTTATTACACATTGCACAAATATATTTTTGTACAAAAATAAACAGAAATGAAGGCATCTTGGAAAACACATGTTATTTAGATATTTTGTCATCTTGCTTTGCTAGAGCAACAGTCAATGGTGAACTACAGTGACCAAATAATAGGTTCATATTTGGACTTCTTTTCAAATGCTAAGGCTTTTACACAGACAAAATCACAAATGCCTCCAAGACTTCTGATGTGCAACTTCAACTCATGGAAAGGCTGTTTGACCTTATCTGCATAAATGGCAGTTTTGCTGTTATACAGAATAGCATATGTATCAAGTATCTCTGTGAAGATGACAAATTTGTCACAGCTTATAATCTGCTTAAGTTTTTGTTTCTCAGTAGAAACGTCTCTCACTGTTTTTAAAAGCTGTGTTGCACAGTATTTGGCAAATAGAAGAAAGAAAGATTAATTACCTGTAATGGTTAATTCATCAAGGTGCGTTATCTATCATACTTCACTCTATGATAACCTAGACAACTGTTATCTAGATTTTACCCTTAGTCATAACAGTACATGTAAATGCTGTTGTCACTGTATACCCTGCAGAAGCCATAAAAGCTGTACCCTATCCTTTTAGTCTCAACTCCAGAATCCCTGAAATTGTGAATGTATATTTGACAAAAAAACCTGAGAAACAGTTACAGTGCAAGGAGCTTCTTTTTCTCATTTGTATTCCGGACTCCATGAATATTTGCAGTATGGGTGCTTTGAGCAGTATTTCTCACAAAGCATCATGAGTTTAGAGGATGGCCCAAGAGTCCCTTGTTGGCCAGGAATTGCCATCATCGTTGACTCGTCCCTATCAGATAGAAAGAAGCTCTGTGGTGGTCTCAGAAAAAGATCCCCTGGACTTTCTAGGGAAGAAATAGCTGGCGGTCAAAGCTAAAGTAGGAAGAAGATGGATGGGAAAGGAGAGGAGGAAGACTGTTACAGATCATCGACCCAATTAAAAAGGCTCTCACCAAAAGAAAGCGGGTTAACCTAGAAGATTTTTACAGAAAGAACTGCCTCTGTCTCAGTTACGCAGTGTATTAGTATGGAAAGGACACAAATACCCCCTTCCATAACAGTATTTAGAGAACGGATGCATTTCTGAATACTGCTGGATCAAAACACCCTATGGATATCAACTGTCGGCCCATATAGCTTGAATGATCATCATAAAAAACACTCAGAGGAGCACTTTCACTGACGCTATTTGTGCACATTATTGTGAAACAGCATATGAATGAAGGAGGTTGACTGACAATGTGTTATCATCATGATCATTTGTCAAATAAAGACATTAAATACTGCAAAAATTAATTGAAAGATCTGTTTTGTTATAACCACCTAATGATAAATCAGCATGAGAGCTAAATTAAGGCAAAGTGAGTATATGGAAGAGGCAATGAAGAAATCTTTCTGTAGTAATTGGCACCATTCAAATTCATTAGATCTGGTCTATTTTTGAAATTGGCAATGTGCAAAATGACCATTTCATCATGGGCATTAGAAGTCAAAATCATTACCTGGGTTGAAGAAAATGTCAGGAAAGTGAGGGTAAGATGACAACCACGCCTGCATATGCTGTCCCCCTTACGATAGAGGTGCTCTTACTTTCCATCGATTTTTTCGATTTGGCACACAGTTACCATGATATTTTTCTAGAAGGATTAGTAATAGATATAATGGAATATTTTTTCAAATAATTGCAGAAACCTTGAGAACCTCAGCGTACGTCAAAGGTGTAAACTTATGCTGACAACTCCTCCCAATAAGTCTTTGCTTTTCACAGCTTGCCTCAGTTTAAGAGGCAGAAATTAGCATTCAGTGCTTAAAATGCTCCCACTACTATCTTCAGCTTCTTCAAACCTGAAGTCAGAAAGGGCAAAACTCAAATTTAATTTATTAGCAAACAGGGAAAATGGCTCACAAATCCAGCCATTGTTGCCCATTGAAAAAGTAAACCTGCAGTTGCATAATTAACTTTGGTGTCAAATTTAACTGGAAAATAGATTAAACTATTCTGGATGACGATACAAAGAATGACAAGAGACGGAATCACATTTTGTTTTTAAAAGTATTCTAAGTAAGACACATTGTTTTTCTGTCTCTCTTGTTCACTTAAAACAGTGAGCTTTAGATGTGCTATGTGCACTGGGGAAAGATTTACAGGTACCTTGAGGATGTTTAGAGTGGGTTTCTTCTAATAGTACGAGCATGAATGTGTGCTCTTCATGTTTCCACACTTTCCCCTGTGACAGATACGGAGTAGTAAAGGGACCACTACAAACCAGACAGCTTTTCAGCAGTTTTAGGGCATGTACTTGAAAACTGCATTTTTATTTTAGGTTTTGACAAATGGAAAAACCATGTTTAAAATTCTGACATCAAACCCTGCAATTTCATGCTTCATCTATACAACATCCCTTTAGATGTAAATACACATGAAAGTAAACACCATTTAAAATTTCCCCTTAAGTTCAGTACTAGGCATTTTCTCAGATTAATTATCTAAGGAAAAACTTCTAGGCAAAATTTGCAATAACTCTAAGCATGAAGGCCTTTGGACCTACATCGTACTTTAATAGCATTCATTACATAATTGCACATTTGGCATCTATATTACCTTATCATATATTTCTTCTTTTGCACAGAAAATGGTACAAAAATTAGCAATATCACATTACAACACTGAGGCAGCTAAACTTCTGCTTAATTTAAAACAGTGACTGATACAAACCTGGAATATTACTACTCGTACACCCTGACAAGGAGTCCATCTGACCTGTGAAATTAATTCCCTTGGTGTAGCACTTAAAAATGAAGCTACACCTTTTGGCCTCTCTGGACCAAGGAACTCGTGTCAAACAAGAAAATCCAAACTATTCCTAACTAATATAAAATGTACTACATTTCAGCATCTTGAACAGTGTCTGAAACCAATTCCAACATTGCTCCAAAAAATGGCAAATTATTTTTAACTACAGTAGCAAAAATAGCCTATAAGAATGCTTCAAATAAATAAAGTTGGGTGATCTGACTGGAAGAAGTGATATAGCAACACTTTGTGAATATCACAAATATTTTCTTGTATAAATTTCTCACACAACTACTTTAAACTCTTCAATATTTGCATTTCAACACCAGGTTACAAAAAGTTCTATCTAACACCATTTTTACTCATGTCCATATGACGAGAATATTAAGGAAGTCAGTAATCAGTCTTCATTTACAGAAGAAAATTCAAAGAAAGAAAACAAGACAAAATCTAACCCAAATCTCTGATACTTGTGAGATGAATATGAAGAATCCAATCAGATATTGGGATCTGATCATGTTATGTAGCAAATTTTCTTTATCTTAGAAAACTACTAAAAATTGGATTTTTTATGTGAAAATTTATTCCTGGCTTACTCTTTGGACAGACATTTCTAAATGGAAGAATTTCTTTTACTTTTGTTTTTTACTTCCTAAACTGCAGACAAAAGAGTAGAGAGGGAATCAGCACAGAGTTCAATCTGGGAATTTTTTGTTCACTCAACATGTTCCGAAAAATGGCAATTATTATAAATGCAATCTTGAAACTCAATGAGTTTAGTATGAGGATTCGTGCCAGTTCTTCTTTTGGGAAAATGTTAAAAAAGACCACTCGTTTAACGTAAAATCACAGCTACTACATAAGCTTAGTCAACTACTTTTCCACAACATTCTGTAAGGCTGTGTAATATCTTAATGCTCATGTGGAACAGCTGCGCTGACACAATGGGCTGCAGACGTTTTTACTGTCCTAATAATCCACGTATTAAAGAGTCCCTAAATACTCATTGATGCGACAGACCATAACAACTCCCATGGAGCTGTTACAGTTTATCAGGTCAGTGATCTGCATACTGAGGATTCCCCAAGTACTCATTGACAGGTAGCATCTCATATACACTTGTACTAAAATAATAATTGCTTCAAAGGAACTGCTAAATCCCAGTTGCGAGAACAAATTAATTTAAAGCCACTGAGACAGCGCTTTGTTTTTTTCTATAGATCTGACAAATCTAGACAAATTTACTAGACAAACCAAGACATCTGAGCAGAACAACTGTTCTCAAATATTATCCTGTGCAGCATTGTGGTTAAAAATACTACCCACCTTGTCTTCAGTGAATTACAATCACTACCTTTCTGCTAGGCAAGAGTGACTCAAAACCTGTCCTTGACACTGTCAGGGAAGAATGAATTAAAAAACTGGTATATAGTTATATATGTTAACTGAAGCCTTGAATAGGTTGTTCTCTATGTCCTCACTTTCTTCCTCTGTGTAGTGTTTTCTTCTGTCCTCACCTCTAAACTATAAATCATTGAACTCTATATGTTTTTCCTTTCTCTTTTCTTCCATACCCCAACATGTGTTTAGCCTTGTCATCTCAGATCCCTTTAAATTTTCACTCTGTTATTTCCTCTCGCTACATTTATGCTCTACAGATTAAAGCAGGGGTGTCAAACTCATTTTCACTGAGGGCCACATCAGCCTCGCGGTTGCCGAATGTAATTTTAGGACTGGATTAATGTAACTACTCCTACATTTACACAGTCCTAAAATTACATTCGGCCCTTTGAAGGCAACTGCGAGGCCGATGTGGCCCCTGGTGAAAATGAGTTTGACACCCCTGGATTAAAGAAAAAACTCATTCAGAGTATAGAAACCTTTGCACCCAAAGAACCTGTAGTGATTTATCTGCTCCCACCCACTGCATCATGCAACAACACAAGTGATTCGCACTCCAGACAACTTTCCATACAACTTTCTGGGTTCATCTGAGCTTCAGCCAAAGCTGAGCATGGAAACACCCATGCAGATTGCCGAAGAGAGGGAATGACTATGTGGAAACTGCCTACAGTCAAAACACAGCTCCTCTGAAGGCCGAAATCTAGAAGAAAAGGCTGATGCACAATGTCAAGTTAGAAAACCTTAGAGCCTATGCCCATGATGGACTCCAGCCTGATAATGCTGTCCTCTGCCACTTGGTATAGGCAGCAGTATACACACCGCCAGAATTCCTCAGGCTGAGTCTGATATCCCTACCCAGTTCTTGCATCGTTTGCTCCACAGGGCTCTGAAATCATCCACTTCAAGTATTATTTATAGTCCAATCAAGAAGCAAATCAACTTCATTGCTTGTTTATGTCAGTTGCTTTTTATGACTCATTTATGTTATGGCTACCAGGACACGTGGATCTAGCTGACATTGGTCACTGTGTGTTTGTGAAAACATTCTTCATAAAAACTGTGCTTCTAAATCAGATGAGACCTCAATAAACTTTACATTAAGAGCCAGGGTAGCCGGAGCATTCTTGCACAGAACTCAGCAGCTGGAAGCTGATAGACCAAGGAACCAAAACAAGAAGTGGAAGAAGTATCAAAAAAACCCTCAGCAGATCCATGATTTTCATAACACTGACTATGGTAATGGATACAAGGAGATTTAATTAAAGAGATAATATGATAGCTCATAATAGCGTAACACTTGCACTTAGATACTGCAAACTCAGATTGTGACAATTCATTTCACAAAAGTGAAATAGCATCATAAAAATTAAGAAGCAAGCAATATTTCTTCCCTTAGAACACTCCTAACAGGTAACTGTTCTCCTCAGTCCATATATTTTATGCTTCCCTTGTCAAGACCTGAATTATTTCTCTGCAGTCTTTTTCTTTATTGTCTTGATTGATCCAGGCATATTGTAAACATTATTGCAAAGATTATTTTTCTAGCCCAGTGCTTTGGTCAACAACACCAGCCTCCCTCTGCTCTTCTGTTATCCCATTTTTTCTTCTGAAGCAAACACAAACCACATCTCTTAATTTTCAGGGTCCTTAGAATGTAATATCACTTTATATATCACCTCTTAAACAGAAGCATACTTACTCTCTATTTGTGAAATCTATTCCTTGCTTTTCTCTTCTAAGGTTTGGGATGCTCTGCATATGAAAATTCATAAAACTGTCTCATTTTACATACTCCTTCAACAATTCCTCAAAAGCTTCCTCATCTATGAAAACCTTTTCTCTCACAGAACTTGCATGCTGAACTAAGTGGAGACTTAGGATATGCTGCCAAAATCCTAACACAGCAAGTTACTGACTTTTGCTTCCGCTTAAGAAGATAAGGACCAGCACCATGAGCCAGAATGGCTCTCCCAGCCTCATCCTCATGGAGTAGTAAATCACTGTTCTTGCTGCAGCCAAAGGATTAGAGATAAGGTGAGGTTGCATGTGTACGTGTAACTCTCTCTACAGTACAATTGATTTTTTTTGCACAGCCTCACGTGTAGTGGCAAACAGAGTCAAAAGCCATGACTTGGGGAACACTCATCCAGCTTTCGCTCCTGACATGGTCTTACTTTTCTTTCTCCCCTTCTCTTTGCAAAAGGAATAGGAGAAAATGCAAGGTTTTTTCTCTTCTTGTACATCTCAGATGCACACGAAGTTCCTGATTGCTGCAGGGCTTGCCAAAGGTGAAGAAGTCAATGCTACAGAAAAAAATATACTAATAGAAGGTTCTGGAGGGGCTGCAGGAGAAGGAGGCAGTCTTAGGAAAACGGCACTTTACAAGAGATGGAGGGAGAGAAACCAGGAGTCTCAGACCAGGAGCAAGATTTTGCCCAGCTAAGATACGGGACAATGGAGACTCCTTTAGCCCTAACCATTAGTCCAGAATGACAGGAACGGAGATCTAGATTCTGATGACAGACTTAGAAGAACAAATGAACCTGATTCACTCAACAAAGCAACACAGCACCCTTCCAACGGTTGGGAAGAACTTCCTTGCAAGGGAGAAAGAGGTGTACTTTAGCAGTGAGATCTACTCATCATCTGTGCCATTGTGTGGAGCCTGGCATGGTTGAGATACCAAAAACCTTGGGGTTCTGCAAGAAGGATGGAAGAAATGGGGACGGAGATCTGGCAAATGGATATTTTGCTTATGACCTCGATTCAGCCAAAGGGTAACGCATTTGATGAAATGTCCCACTCCAGGTCCAGCAGACTACAACATTCAGCAGACCAGCACCTAACTCTCAGTGTCTCAGTCTGAAGGTCACCTGCTTCACATTAAACAGAAATACATTGTATATACACAGGGGGGGTGCTACATATCATTGAATGACACAGCTTCAGAATAGTTCCTTTTAGATGAACAGCATCTGAAGAGCATACCAATTGTAGCCAGGTTTGCACACTGTGTACCTGTCATTTAGAAGACATTACATATTGCTTTGTATGTTTTGACAGGATGATGGTAGAGTGAAAACCCAGCCCCTTAACTGCCCACCCACCCAATTTGAAATCTCTCTCAGTGAAGGCACAGTCCTATGAGAACTTCGTCCATCCCTGTCCCAATAAATTTGAAAGCCTAACCATCAGGGAGAAGGTACCTTGGTTGTTTACCCTTAGGTCTAGACTCCACTGTCCAATCCAAGCTGCACCACGATGGACAGTATCTTGACTGTTCCTTGTTAGTCAGTCATCACATAGTGAAAAGGAAGCATGCTAATTCAAATGAGCAATTAACAATTGCCAGTATCTTTTTAAAAACTTCTGGAACTATGACAAGTCCAATGACAACAGTCTTGACTCCCCATAACATGGAAGCATCTCTGATGACACACTAACAAGCACACAAGAGCAGATGTCCTGTGTATCAAAATACAGCAAAAATCCTCTTTACAAATAAGAATATAGATGCTAGAGTCATCATCCTGAACCTGAATTTGTAAATGCAGCATAAGTTTAAGGTGGGCCACCATACTTCTGTTGTGAGAATCCCTTACAGTAAGAATGCTTGATCCTCAGGTGCTTCATGACTCCAGCCAACAGTGGGTTTGTCATCTTTTGAAACAGATTTATGTAACCAGCGTCCCTAAACATTACAGGACATGCAGACTGTGTAACAGCAGAAGGAAAAAATGAACTGAATAATCAATGGTGACAGTGTCCATGACTCACCTGTTTCATATTATCTGCAATGAGATTTGATGGTATTAAGTAGGCCTTTCTCCAAAAAAGTGCCACGGCAGCAGAAGGCTGAAGGTGAAAAATCCAAAAAAGGGACACGGTTCACAGATTTCCACTGAGAGGAGGAAAGGCCGTGTGATGAAACACCTGAATCAATAGCCCTGTATCAATAAGAGTGGTTGGATTGATAACATTTTTCTGTTCTTTTTGATTGAAGCCACTCTTTGAATCTTTATGAGGAACAGGTTTCAGTATGTACGAAAAGCTTTTTTCCATCTTTGTCTTCGTGGTCTCTGGGAAGAAGGAAAGTCATCTAAAGATAAGCCTAGAATTTTTAATGTTATGTAGAACTTTCATCAGTTGTGGAGCTGAATGAAACAATTAATCAATCAGTACTTTTTGAACCAGAGACTGCATTTCTTTTGGCAAATCAACACTGTTAAGTCACAAGGACTCTATGTTGCTACAGGATTCAGAAGAGAGTCGGAGGCATCGCCCACAGCATTCAAAGCAGATGATCTGAAGTTCTGGATGTCAGCTGAAGTTCCATCCCAGAGGGAAGAGAATGCTCCTTTGAATCTCTAGGTCATAAGACTGACTATCTGGTTTTCTTCATATTCACAGCAAGCCAAGAGAGTTTACTTACGAATCAAGAGTAGCAGGAAAGAAGTTAAGGCATTAATCCAGCTGCTAGAGGTATTCCAGTATCTGGGGTCTTTTTCTGAAGAGCAAGATTACTTGGATTTTCCTACCACGATTCTTAAAATAAAGATGAGGAAGGCAGGCAGATGTAGAGTAATACAGGATGAACAGGAACACCAGCCAAAAAACAGTGACCAAAGCTCAAACAGCATTATGTAAAGAATATACATCACAACCGCTGTCTATGTGACCTTATTTATCACCTTATATCTAGGTCTATTTACTTTGTTTTTACAGAGCTTGCAGCTGCATATAAAGTACATCCCAACATTAAAACTTACAGTATGAATGTCACTAATTAAATATTTTCCAATAGCTCTCGATGCATGGTAGTGATGCAAATTCAGTAGAAAACGTTGGAAAGTAGTTCAACATCTATCAAGTGTTCAGACCTTGTTTTTAAAAATTAATGGTTTCCCAAAATTAGTTTTGAGACACAAACATGGCAACATACTGCAATACCACAATGTATTGACAGACTGCTCTGATGGAAAAACCACCATTCAACCATTCAATTTCAAGAGGGGATGCTATATTTTTTTTGGCATTTTTCTTTCCTATTAGATGCAACACTTTATTTTTTATTTTTGTTTTGCATGCTCTTAGACTTTTTTCAAGACTTTTATATAAATCAGTCATTATGAGGAACACTCCTGCAATTACTATTGTTTGCTCTGCCACAGATCACACCAAATGAAGCCTAAAATTCATTCCAATTCCCATATGTTTTCTTAGCCATGTGCCTTAACTTTATTTTGAACTGACAGCATAGTCTTATCACACATGCACTTAAGATATCCTATTATATTTTAAGCCAAATAATCTGAACAATGATAATCTCTTTCTTAAACTAGTATGTAACACTTGTTGAATTCAATAAATCCCTTGTCCTCAAAAAGATGTTTCTCTCTCTAGATATACTAACGTCCTTTTTTCCATACTTAAAAATAGTACATTTGACACACTGTGACCATTGACTGTCATGCTGATTTGGGCAGTTTCTCTTATGGAAAAACTGAAAAAGAGTATCAGCTGAATTCTGGGTGTCAACTTTAGCCAAGGCAAAGTATCCTTGTTTGTAACTGTAATTATAATCATAATCCAACCCCCTAAGATTCATCCTGCTCTCTGAAAGGGCAAACAATGCCTCTGCTATTATCTAATTTTCAGACTACCGAATTTTTTCTAAGTAATGGGTATGAGTTTTATAGACATATCAACTGGATGCCCATGCAGCTTTTCTATTGATTCCATCTGCACAAACACATCCAGGGTCTGCTCGGTTTCACAAATCAGCACCCTCTGCAGTACAGTTCTGTGTAAAGAGCTCCTTTTGCTTGCAAAAATACTCAACCAACCAACCAAATGAGTTTTTCGTACATTTTTACATAAGGTCTTTAGTAACTAGAAGTTTGACTTGACACTTTCCTACCATCTGTCATATCTCAGGAATCTCAATGATGTGTGGTCTGTGAAGTATTTTTCAAAGGATTGATAACACGTGAAGTTTCATCGACACGTCAAAGAGAATTACATATTCTTCTTTGTAAAAATTACTGGTTTTCTGAAGTAGAAGTTTAAAATCTATTCTATTTTCAACCTCCGAAAGCAATAATTTAATTTCAAGTGGATTTTAAAATGATGCTTCTGTAATACAAAGGCATTGTAATGATCTCTTCTTGCTTCTACAATAACAAGGCTGTTATGAATCACCACAGTGTATGTAGATATGGAAATTGATGGGGAAGCCTTCCTTGAATTACAAACTAGATTTGCATCAACTTTATCTGCTGTTTATGACGTTTTAATGTCTTGAAGAATTCTCAGCAGTGGCTTCATTGCTGTAGCTACTTACATCCACGAATGCCCATAGGACCTAGCAATCCCAAATGCATATGATGAGTTGCATTATGATAAGTTTACTATTCAACCTTTATAAGAACATATATATTTAAGTAGATACAAAAAAATGTTCAGGTAATATTTAATTTGAACTGGGGAAACATAATATGTTGGTCTTAAAAGAAACTATCTCATCCTAGTTGAAGTGACCACTTCCGCACAGGAATCTGTGATTCCTGTTTGTTGCATCTTAATACTTTAGAAGGCTACCATAGAAGTTATTTATTTTATAGATTTATTTAGGTTGTAATTTTGCAGTGTAACTTGCATTCAGTTTTCCTAAACAGCATTTTTTTTTTCATACATACAACCATTCATTGCACCCCAACAGTCTTGTCTGATATTAATTTTAAATGTTTCAAAGATGAGTACTGCACTAAAATTCCATCCACAAGTGACATTCAAGAGGACAGACACGTTTTATGATGTAGCTTGGGCACTACTAACTTCCAGAGGAAAGACCTAGTGAGATACGACATCATTTATACATGCCATATTGTGTACTGTACTCGAATGTGCAAGCACTTAAAGCCTATGTCAGCAACAGTTGAAATGCTTGAATTATAAAAACTGTATCAAATAACATGAAGAAATACATGGAAATCCTAAAAAAGCTTCTTTTACACATGGCCATCTAATGAACTTATTCAGATTAACATAGAGAAGTTGCTTGGAAGAAATTATAAATAATTTCATTTTAATCTTAAAATTTAATAACTACTATAATTGCACATAGGTATATTTAGAGATTCTAAGTTCAGAACTAGATGAACATGAGGGCATAACTGGGTGTGAGAAGATGGATGAAATAAATTCAAGTGTACAATTAAAGTTGGCAAGATTATTTGAAAAAAGTATGTCAGGTCTTTTTTTAAAGCTTGCGGCTTACTTAAAAAAAAGAGATGATACATTAATTTTCTCTCATTTTGGGCACTTTAATACATAGATTTATGAAAAAATGTAATTTTAAGGCTAACTGTTAAGAATCAGGAAGTGATCAACAAGCTTAGTCCCAACAGTGTAGCTGGTTAAGTTAACATGTATTTAATATATTATTAATCTATGTTCTCATTGAAGTCTAAGTCATGAAGCATTCCTGGGTCATTAATATGGCTGAATACACCAGAAGTCAAAACCATAGTGCTATAAACTGCACACTGTAAACCCAGCAATCTGTCTTTTCAGCCAGTGCCACTCAGTGCTCCCAGAAAGGAGCTGTCACATTCACTTCTAGACAGACAAGGAACCGTCACATAGAAACTATCTAAGAAACCGAAACAGGAATATTGAACCCAAAAAAGAAAATCTAAGCACTGAGAAGTGACTAAAGCCCTCAGACTAACACGGAGGAATTAATCAAGACAATCAGATATAGACTCGTAAGTCATCATAGGCAAAATAGTCTTTTTTTTATAGACAATTTTTTCAAGAATTAGCAGTTCACCAATGTTTCAATATTTAAATATATTATAAAAATATCCCAGACTGCTATGCTCTTTATATTTAAATTGTTTTTAAACCTGTAGTTGCTTCTAATGTCAGATTTGTGTGTTTTTGTATAAAAATTGAAAATGTCTAAGCAACCAGAACTGTGATACTTCATTTTAGGAATCTACCAATAACTCAGCATCACACTCCTGTTAAGAGAGGTTAAAGAAAAACTCTCTAACCAGCATCAATCCCTACTTTAATATGAATAGCAGGATGCGAACTTTTCATTTTTCAAGCTGTTGATGAATTTGCAGACCGCACCAATCCAAATCACTACCCCATGATTTCTTTGGTGCTGCAGTGGTAACAGGATGGAATCCCTCCACCACCTCCAAACTCCTTTAATATTGTTTTATAGACCATAAAATAGTATAGCTATTTAAGACATAACAGCAGAGGCCTGAAAAAAGATCTGATTTTTTCATGGTAGCTGTTTCTTCTGATGTGGACAAGAACTATTATATAAGAGGGAGATCATTATGCCAAGTTGTAGGATAAAGCTTTAACGGCACATAGGAAAGAATACATAAGAAAAACTAAAATCTGGACTAAAATTTAAGTTATTCTTTAAGAAATCCTGGTTACTTCTAAGGGGGAAAAAAAAAGGAGTTCTAGAATTGGGTACAAACAAAATAGTTACTACAAAGAACAAGAATATGTCAAGGCAATATGATATGAACAGGTATGGGTGCTCTGCTTGGGTTACCAACAGGCCTAACATGGCAATATTGGTTCTGTACCCATGAGAGCGGCATCTACACAGGGCACCATGTTGTCCTATAGAGATACACTCAAAGAAGAAAGATTGAGAACAAAATTAACTACAATAAATAAATGAATAAATATGGAAAGCAGGACATAAATTAAGGGTAGATTTTGTACACTGGTACCTGTGTGGCCAAGTTATTCATCCTTGCCTTCAGAGCAGCTGGTTATGAAGATTAATGGTTTATATATTCAAAAGGGTCCTGATTCTTCTGGATGTGTTGGTTGGAAGTGCTACGGAAAGCATGATACCCATATTACTGAGCCTCCTCCCCACTACTAAGATAGATACATGTCCTACATTCGGCTGTCAAGCATTTCAAAAAGATTATTAATTCAGCTTGAACTGAATCGGTTGAATGAAAAATGTCTGAAAAACGTATTTCAGTTTCAAGAAAGAAATACAGCTTCCTGTGTCAAGAAGAAAATGACGCTGATCACCATCCCTTTACGAGGGCACTGATGAAAGTCCCCTTTGCAGCAACAGGAACGGATAGGACTTGTTTGAAAGGACAACCTGACTGTGGATCTTTATGCTTGTGTTGAAATACATAAATAGAGCAAAACACGCTGTTACACAAAACAGTGAGAAATCAAAACACATTCCAGATTGCCATTCTTCAGTATTTTCTATCTGGATCATCATAGATTCATAGAACATCTTGAGTGGGAAGGGACCCATATATCAAAACACCGTATGTTTTAAATCAATACATTGGAACTATAACAGAAAACTACAAATAAATTAACTCCCTAGAAACAGAATTTTATTACCCTAACTACTCAGAAACTTCGTATTTGAACAAATTAATTATATCTGATGAAGCTAATGATACACATCACTAATGAAAATCAGAATTCCTGATGACACAGGCTACCACTTCAGTTATTATGATAAAAGTGACTTCATACAAAAAGGACAATAGTTTGCAAAAAGCAATCCTAGAAAGCTTTTGACTCTGAAAATTATTTGAGTTATCTTACCCAGAAATAAAGGGTCTGTTTTGTCAGATCGTATTTGCACAGTAAGTATACACAATATGAATTAATTTAACATTTGGAAAAGAATGAAAATATTTCTTATATGACAGAAGCAGATTTTGCTTTGTCATTCTTGGGTTCTGTAGAAGCAGAATCCTCCAAGCAGGTGTGAGTTTGGTAAAGGTCACCATGCAAACAGGCGTCTTGTCGCATGTTTGACGAGCACAACGTTCCAACAAACAATACATGACGTTTTAAACACCTCTTGAATTTTTTATCTCTTATACATCCAATACCTCACCGGTTTATCTCAGAGAAGGAGTTTAACAGGTTTAATGAATTAAAAATCAGAAACCGCTTCACAAAACCAAGTCAGGAGAAAGCGGCAGCCATGCCTCCGAAAACAAGGAAATTTAAGAAAACAAAAATCTCTGCCTTTATACGCTTTGCTAAAAGTCTCTTGACACAAATAAAAGGATCCTCCCCAACATATGGAGGAGCCGCTCTGCCCTTCCGGGGCTGGTCTGTAGCGATGTTCACCTCGGGCACGCCAAGGAGAGGTGAATTGTCAAATGTAATTTCAATCATTGGGTGGTTTGGTTGAGGCAGATTAGTTGTACGCAATCATGATAGATAGTTTATCCCAGCCCCAAACTGCCGCTTGGGAAATCTTGCACGCAAACGAACAGAAACTCAGTCATTATTAGTGTCAAGGAGGTACACGGAGGCAAAATTTGGTTGGCAGCCAGGCAAGATGAATCAAGGCGAAAAAGTGACCAATTGCATGTTCAAAATGGAAATTGATAGGCATGTTGTAGTTTGGAAAGATTTTAAACACCAGAAAAAAAGTCATACATTATTAATTATTCAGAGATAAATATTTAAAAAGTCTTTCTCGATGGAGAAATGCATTTTTTTAAGTCAATGTAAATTACATGTATAGTGTCCTAATTTTAGGTTTCTTTATCCCAGAAGCTTCACTATGACAGTTCAGAGCACTTCTTATTATATAACTTTAAAATATTCCTGCTCAGTAAAAATAACGCAAATTAAACATTATTCACCAAATAAACTTTTTAAAAACATATAAAACAAATATTAGTTTTACTGAATTATTTCTAAGCAAAGGAATCATTTGCACCCCTCGCAGTGGAGTTTAATGGTCACATTTATCACCTTTACCTTTACAAAGGTACCTAAATATTTAACGAACAAAACAGTAAAATCCACCTGTGTGAGCAATCACAATCCTTGGTTCTCTAATAAATAGCAAAAAATTGCTAGAAGAGAATGTCCTCAAGTTTCATTGCCTGAAGTGATATGCTCTGACAAATCTAACAGCTCTTTCTGTGTCATTCCTAATGCACTTGTCACTCAGTATTATCCATCCTCATTAATGACAATGGGAAAGTTTATCTTGGGAACACGTTTTAAATCATCCGCTCTTTACAATGAGACCATGAAATCTCTTACAAAACATGAGGCGGGAACTACTCTGACAACAAAACCCCTTTCCTGGCAGCTTTACTCTTAATTCCTGTTCAAGGAATAATGTGTTTATCATACAACCATACGGAACAATATATTAGATGAAACTTGAAACAAGAATAGCTGGTTTGATTTTTCAAGATAGGAAGTAATTTTGCAATATTTTTATTATGCTGAGAATGGTAAATCTTTTAGGAATGTAATTTTGTATGGAATCATGCTTCCTCTTTTAGGGAAAAAAAAAGCTTAAAAATACTCATAAAATAGGAATAGTCATTAATAAAGCACTTCATATAAATGGTGATACTTATCTCAATAAAACAATCTCTATTTCTGGCTTTGCACAAATTCTGCTTTATTTATAAATATTTCCACCAGATGCCTAGATTGCACCTATAACAATACTCTAGTTATGTCTAATTTACACCAGTAAACATTCTATTTTGATTATCAGTTCTGAAAACTGATATCCCCTATGCTAATGCTGTGCATGTGCAACAGATGGAATGCAACGTTACTTCAGATGCTCTAATATAAAAAGTACAACATCGATTGCTTCTCTTTTCATCATCTCATTTGTAACAATGCCACCAACCTTCTATAAAAGCAGCAGTTAACAGAACTTTCAAATACTTCTTCCCTGCACCTTCAATAAATGCTCATCTTTGGATCAATTAATATAGTAACAACATAATTCAAAACACAAACCCAAGAAACGAAAAATAACACAAAAAACCCCAAATAAACGCTGCAAGAAAGTAATCCAGATACACTGGTTTGTGTGAACACAACCAACACCTCATCTGAACGTGCTGAATAATATTGTCCTAAAAGATGCCAATATACAATCCACCCTGGTATGGATGAGCAAGACAGGAGAGGCAAAAGTAGAAGAGGCTGTGGTACATTTATAATTCATAGTTCAGACTAGACAAGGAAAAAGTGCTTCTTATATCAAGGATAGAAGTAATTCAGTGACAAAATCCTTCCAGTGCAACCCTTAGCACCTGACTCTACAAACACAGCAAAAATTTCCCTTTGTAGGTTTAGGGGCGTTTCAGTGACTTGAATCTAATTCTCACGGCTTTTTGAAAGCCAGAACGACCATCTCAGATCAGGAAAAAATCAACACAGGCACAAGTTCACCTCAAAACTCTCTTCCATTCTGTAACTGTGGTCCTCAAAGTTCCTACAGCAGCCCATGTTTTGGTAGGACACACAGAACAAGAATGAGCAAGTTCTTCCTCCGCTATTTCCACAAGGTTTTTGAAAAACAAAACATAACAAATCAGAAATTTTAAGACTATTGCTCAAGATTTTACCAGGCAGTTGCAATTTGCCTTCTTACTCAGCAAAAACTCACTTTATTAAAAGAAAACCTAGAAATAATGTGCCTTTTTATGTAACTGATGAGAAACCAAATGCCTCATCAGCAATTCCTTATGAAAATGTAAAGGAAACCTAAGAAGAACAAAACCTAAGCAGACACTAATAGAATAAAAAAACCCATTAAGTTAATGCCTAGATGTTTGAAAATAGCTACTTTAATGATACAAAAAAATAAATTAAAAATAACCTAATACATTTTAAGATAATAATAATTTACAAAATGCCCCTTTACTTAGGCAAAATGTGAGTTCCATTTGACTATACACCTCTTCAAAGCATCAGGAATCTCCTTTTAGTTACTTACTGGAATATCTGCACACATTCAATATTTATGCTGCCTTTCTCTCTATCCATTTTTAAACAGAATTAAAGGAGTAGCTAAAACTCTGCCAATAAAATGACAGGAAGGCTATTTTTAGTCTCAGTGATGTAGACCAAGCACAAACAGCCCATGGCTATGCTACTATTGAAGATCAGATCTAAAAACAAATAATATATTTCTTTTTATTAATTCCTTATTTGAACAGAAACAAGAATCACAAATTAAGTACAGGCTCATAACTCTCAATAAACACTCTTACTAGAAGGAGAACCATTTTTCCCTATATTATAGCAGCAAAATATCCTATAACTCCTGTCACATCACTCTCTGGTAGCAAAAGGTTTGTGAAAGGGCATTTAAGGCAGCATAGGAAGCCTGTAATCCACCCAGAATTACAAAGCCTTATACCAAAAGGTGAGAAGTTCTGATTAAGAAGTATATGGTGTTGCCTCAGGTGCTTTAGATTGCAAACCTGAGACACAACTGACTTAAGAGATGACACTGCTTACTGATTAAGCAACATCTTACTAAATTGCTAATAAATCCATGAGAGAAGAGATGCAACCAATGGAGAACACCACATAATAAACTGCTGAAAAGAATATGCTGCTTGGTTAGTAATATACAGCAGCTCCAGTGGCTGAGGATGTGGTTATTCTATACATCACATACACTGTATATTGAGATGGGTACAAGCTCTGGCTGTATCTACAAGCAGAGTTGCCTTGGTCAGTCCTGAGAGTGCAATTTCACCCACCCTGCTTGGTTCCTGCTCTCAGTCTACAAATGAGAACAACCCATTCAAGACACCTATGGCTTTAAGTTAAAAAAACAAACAAAATCCAAAATCAGAACAAGGTCTTCCTTAGTTTACTCTTTTCCACTCTACAGGGTGTTTCAAAAAGATAGACCCAATTTCAAAGCAAAGTGATTTTAAATTTGGTCCATTTTTTTGAAACACCCTGTAATATGATAAACAAGATTTAAAATAAAAAGTGGTGAAAATTGTATTAAATCATCATGTTCTGCTATACTTTCTGCCAATACACAGGTAACTATACCGACTTTAGGTTGCATGTAGAAGCCTTTAAAAGCAAGAAATGTCAGTGACTCAGTACACAAGCAAAACTTGTCCTCTTCTTCATCTAATTTTCTGTTGGCTCACAAATAAAAGCAAGTCCAAAACCCACACTGGAATGTGGTGATCCTTGACTGAGAGCAGTGGAATGCAACCACTCTTCTGCTCCTTGTAGACTCCAAGCCCATCTGTCAAGTGCCCAGGTCTGAACTCCTCCAACCCAACGACTCCAAGCCAACCCAACGACTCTAAGCCAACCCAACGACAAGGCAAGTCACACTGCAGCTATCACCCACACATGTGAAATGCTTCACTTACAAATACGCCATTAAGGTTCTAGTCAACCCCCCAGTAGATATTCTGGGTATATCATGGAGACTTCAGGAGTCCTCTCAAATGGCCAAGTTGTCCACCTCAAATGTGAGTCACACAAAACCTATCGTTTTCAGACCAAGTGAATGCACAGCTCCTTCGCAAAGCTTACTAAAGATCTTAAAACTTCAAATATTAAGTCAGCAGGTTATTTTAAGAAATAGCAAGCACTGTTATGGATGCAAGGTGAAGCTGATTTATCTGGTGCAGCAATATTCTCATCCTCCCACTTAAAAGTGATAAACTGTTCTTTAGTTTTGTTTTCTGCTTTAACTTTAAATATGACTCAAGCAGACATGCTGCCAGAAGATTAGTGGTTTAATATGAGAAAAAGGTAAGTCCATTTGGTAACTGCTTGGTAAACATATGAATTTTATGAACGCCAGAGGGAAAATTCTTCAGTAACTTTTGCTATACCAGACTTGAAGCAGGATAAAAGAAGATGAAGATCCCATATACAGTATTTTCATAAGCTAAACCCCATAGGTTTCTCAAACAGTAAACACCTGAAATGAGGCATTGAAAGTGAATTACTTTCAGCGAGTACTACCAGCTGTTTTCTGGAAGCCAACCAGTCTATGGTTGGTATAAGTTGGCATCCAAATTAACTTTATTTATTTATGTATTTACGGACACCAATACAAAGCTTTAGTTATTGTACAGTATACAATTACTGTTCACTTTCTTCAGAAGGAAAGAATGAGGAAAGAGGGAACTGAGCTGTTACTTGGTAATGCCATTCAAATTCAAGCTATTATTTTGAAGGGGGTTAATGTTAAGCTGCCCAGAAATACCTCTCTAAATGCAATAAATATTTCCTTTTCTTCTTGGAGACCATGTTGCTTGGTATTTCAAAAGCTGTTGGGTTTTAACACTCAGTGAGAAATTTTAAATTGCATTATGCGTTATAACAGAATCCTCTGAAAACCATATGTAATACAACCAAGAAAAAGCAAATCTTTTGAAAAATCAAAAACATGCAACTAAAACAACTATGAGAAAGACAGAAATAAAGATGGCATGACCAAAATCTAAGTTTATTCATGCCTTGGGCACCACAGTCCTCAGCCACTTTGCTCATGATAATCTACTTTTTGCACACTCCTCTTGGCCAGGAATATCGAAATAAAATGTACTCTGGAATTCAGTCACAAATAATATCCCATAATTTGGCCAAAGCAGGAAACAGTTCTGCACAATGGTTATAGAACATTTTTTTCCTCACCTATAGTACTTTGCAGTCTATGTATATTTTTTTAAGTTCCTGTGTGTTAACAGTTCAGTAAAGGGTAATATTCTTTGCAAATCAGTAAAATAAATAGATAAGCAACACGGTACAGAACAATTCGTAAATTCCTCATGGATTTATGTTCATCCCAAATCACTAATATTTATTTTTTTTTGTATGTCTGAAAATCTTAACCCTTAATCCTGAATTTGCAAAATGAGAATAAATCATTTTGGAATTAGTTTGATTAAGCATGTTACTAGTCATAGCAAACGTTTGGCAACATCGCTCTATTTTCCTACAAGTGACATTTTAACCCTTCCCAAGTTTTTGATGGGGTCATCTTCCAGTCTCCCAGTTTACAGCCTACTCTGAATCACTTCCCACCCAAAGATCAATAACCAAAAGTGTAACAAACAGTATCGAGACAGGAAGACCCAGGCGGATGCCCATCTTCCACGTGGAGATGCAAAGTCATCCTGTTCTCAGCTTCTCAGCAACAGCCTTAACCCCCGTTCAAAGGTTCATGTGTGACACAAGCCTGTGCACAAGGAAACGTGACTTCCTATAGCATTGGGGTTTATTTTCCTACATTTACAGACATATATAAAACTCAGAGATCTGTTTTATGTGTAATGGCATGAGTGAATTTGGTATTATTTGACAATGAGAACATTATACAATTACTAAATATATTTTTATTAAAATCTGGTAGTAGGTTAAAGAGCATTTAAAGGAGGTGGCACTCAGCTCCTGCTCAACCCTTTTTGCTTCTTAATAACTCACCAGCAACATAATTCTAACCGGCACCCACAGACCTTTGTCTTGAATGCACTACTACTTTAGTGAAAAACAGAGAATCCTTGCAGATAAAAGTTTTTTAGTCTTTACCAACCAACATTTTTATGAAATATTTCTTTAGCCTACCTGTCTTTCAATAGTAAGAAAGTGGGAATATGCCCACTACTTTATTTGTCTGGGAAATACAAGATAAGTTGACCCATTTATTTACAGACTGAACAAGGCCAATCCATTTCATGCTGCAGCGCTGACCCTTAACACAGATCCTGTGAATGAGCCGCCCATTACAATATGCACAAGTGACCTTTAATTGCATTAATGGCTTTGTTGCATGTCCTTCCACTGCGACAACACAATTATGGTATAAATATTTCTAAACAACATAATTATTTGTTTAAATAAAAATATCCCTGAGTTCTGTTTACTGACAAGGAACTGTAGATGCACCGTATTATAGGTGTTAAAGTTTTGAAAAACTGAATGGAGCCTCCATTTTACACTTGTAAAAAATATTAATTATGAAATACATTTCAGGATACTACAAATCTTCATATGCAATCTAAAAGTTAATGGTACCTTCATGTATTCGTCTTCAGAACACCGAAATAATTTAATTTACATTATTCAGAATTACACAATAAGAAGGTGATATCTTCAAGTTAATTTTTCCACATGTTAACAAGATACAAGTGTTCTGAAATTCCATACAACATATAAAACTTACTGCTTGATTTCAGTTCTATGTACCATTGGCACCCAGAGGGTTTTTTCTTTCTAAATAGGAGTACTCCAAGTATTGTTTTACCTCAAGTTATTAGAATTTAAAACTATCTCCCAAAACTTTATCTAAATTGTACTGTCACAATTTTAAACACGTTTATTTATTCAAAATTGTTTGAAAGAATGTAATACATTTTTGACAGGCAGTCTTTTACAATATTGAAATCAAATCCTTGATTTCATCAAACCCTTCATATTCTGTGCCTTATTCCTGGAAGGCTCATGCCAAAATGATTTAGTTTGATTTTCTTTAACAATGGTAGGTTGGCTTGACAGCATCTGACAAAACAATTCAGTGAAGTACACCATACCAGGTAAAGAGAACCTGAACTGGCTACTAGATGAAATAATGCAGAATGGAGCCTAGAATTATGACAGAATTAGTTTCACGGGAGAATATTTTTGCAGTATTATTAATTTTAGATTAAGAAAATGTTATGGTGTTATAATTACTATCTTTTGATCAATGTTTAAATGAGCCAGTAGTAATGTATTTATTAATATCATAGGGAAAATGGACAGGAAAAATCAATGCAACAGCGATTTGACTGGCATAAATTTAAGCTGAATTTTATTACAATCTTTTACCTCTACCTGTTAGAAAACTTAGTTTTATGTGCAGAATTCCCTGCATTTGAGTCCCTGAGCTGACGTGGAACATCCAGCACTAGAGGTTGCCAGGTATGATTCTATGATCTACGACTCTATGACCTATTCTGTAATTCTATGATTCTATGTGCTCAAGGCAGGCTGAGGAGACAGAGAAGTTTTCCACGTTAACCTCAGGGATACTTGTGTTCTCAAACACAAGGGCAAAGATTTTCTAACATTAGGAAATTAAGGAAATTCGTTTTCTGTAACACTTTGGAGAAGTTCTGTCCCACCTTTGAACCAGGAAGACCTGAAAAGTTTCATCCATGTTCCAGGCCCTGGGCAGCCAGGCAGCCCCAACTGTGGTTGGGTTCCCAAGCTGGTTCCATTCTTAGGCTCTAAGGCCCTAACATGGGGTCAACTCTTGTAACATCAAAATACAGAGCTGCTTTGATCTATCTATGAAGGTATATTGACTAAACTCCCCATATTACAACATGTATCATGTAGCATACGTTAGCTTTGGCATAACATTGCGTGAACTTTGTCTCGGCGAACAAGAATTCCTATCCGTATTTTACTGACCAATTGCTATAGAACTATCACCATACTTAAATTTCTAATAAATCAGCCTTTTACCTTTTATCAGCTCTCAGGCTCACAGATTCCTTTTGTTAAAATAGTGCTTAAACCAGTTAAATAATTCAAATGTATTTGTTTATTTACAAAATTACTCAACTTTATAAATATGATTGAAATATAATCAGGGTTAGGGTCAGTCCTTAATGAAGGCTGCTTCAAATTTTCTTGGAAAAAGCCTATAATAAGTGATGCTGTTAGAGGTACAGCAGACACTTTCTAATTCTCACTGATATAGAGGTTGGTGTGGCATGTGTGCGTATTTTAAATACATGCTGATCCCGTATGTACTAGTGACAGGGCTGATCTGTTCCTCCAGAAGAAACAGGTCACGAATAACCCCGAACCATTATGTCCATACCTGTTATTGGTGTGTTTAATGAATGATTACAAACTCTTTCCAGGAGCCCAGTTCTGGCCCTCAGTGACACCACCATGTCCTGATGTACTTTAGGACCAAGTTTATGCTACGCTAATGCTACACAGAAGCACTGCAGATATCAGTTCTGACTTGGTCTTACCAACCCGTTTTGGTAAATAACCTATAGCAGTGGTTAACTGCACTTCTCCTTTGCAAATAAGAAGTTTACCACAGCATAGTCTGTATAAAAGAAGCAATGAAAAGGGATAGAATGGGAAAAAAAATGGTAGAAATATAGAGATTTCAGATGGAAATTACCCAAGACATATTTCCTGTTTTTAATGGCCAAATTCACCGTCTTAAAAGAGCTTGAAGTCTTCTTCCAAATACCAGTGCTGGACACAAAACATACACTTGAATATCTGTAATTGCAATTAAATCTTGTCTATTTTGGCAATCATTAATTTTCTTATGGCCCTTTATTGATAGATGAAGAAAGGACGTTATTTTAACGCCTTTGGAATCATACATTTATTTTTTGTTCTATATAGGCTCAATTGCTCAATTTTGTGATTATATTTCCTTCCGAAGCCATAACTTTTTACTCTGGCCATTACCACTAGGAAATATGCACTACAGAGTGCTTCATAGAACCATCTTGTGTCTGGCACTGAGAAACCAGCAAGTTTTCTACCACACGACTCCTCTAATTCTTTCTTCTTTCCTTGTTAGGAAACACCACTCAGAAAAGAATCTCCTGAACTCATACACTAAGCTCTGAAAACTTGCTTATTTTTGCTGTGTGGCAATTCTTTATGTAGTATATGATACTTGGCTTCACACTGAGGTCTCTTAAAGATTTTTATTCTGGTTTGCAGCATTAAAAATAAAATCATATGAGCTGGCTCTTATGTATTGATCAAAATTTAAAAATAATCACAACAACTATTTACTAGACAAATTATATAATACAACTTGTAGGAAAAAGCTTATTCTCTATGCCATTAACAACTGATATCTGGAGGCTTAAAAAAATCAGCAGTCAAACTAAACTAGGGAATTAAAAATAACCCTCACGAACTTTTCTATTTGCAAATATTTATCGGAATTTATCAAAAGTTTTAACTTTACATACATAATTTCAGAGGTTTATGTTGACCAGACTAGTAACAAAGGGAGTTAATCAAATATGAATCTTCTCCAAGTGTCTTGTCAAGCCAGGTAATGATGTCCTGCCAGCCAAACTCAGAGGGAACATGTGAAAAATATACAAAAGTAAACAGGCCTTAAGCTGCCCAAGGGAAAGTCAGCAAGATGGCAATTTCAATCATTTGGAATAATACTAAAGCAGCCTTAGGCTCTTCTCAGAATGGAAACATGTCACTGTTACTGCAATATTTCAACAAATCAGACTGCAAAAGAAAGGAACACTTATGTAATCGCAGCTGTGGAACAACGCTTTGCTCAATGGAGAGGTGGAAAATAATTAAGAGGAAATTCCCTTTTTGCATGTAATTATAAACCTACCTAAATAACAAAGACGAACAATGTTTCCTTAGAAATTTCAAGGTGAAAAAATAAAATTTAGGCACAAATTCCTCTAGTTTTGGTACAAGAGGCTTTGGAACAATGGAGATACAATTCTATCAAACAAAACTAGGAACATAACGTTCCTACAAAATTTACCAAATGTTGAGTAACGTTACACTCAGAGCTACAAACAAAGCAAAAAGTACTTCAGGAACGATGCTGCTGAAAAGTTTTGCTAAGATGAACGGGTTGTCATATCATTTAACTGAGAAATCAAAAAATATTTCAAATATTTGGGGAACTTACCTAATCAGTAAACTTTCAGTATGTGTCTAGTCATGTAGCCATCTTTTAGTCAATCATCAGAAAATCAAAGGCAAATTGGCATGACTCAACCCAAACTTTAATACCGCATGATTGTGTCGTGTAAGCTTGTTTTGTGCGAGGGCTGCTGTGGTTTTAGCAGAGAGATTAACGACCGGACCTAAGCTGGCCTCCAAACCTTGCCCTGCTGATGCCTCCAGCCCTTTGAAGTCTGACCATCATACCTGGCAAAACAACAGTGGGAACTAGGCTGGTGTCAGATCTAATCAAGTTTCCTGCCTCAGCATAGCTAACTATGGGGTACACTAATTGGCCCAATTGCGGATTATACCTTTTGCTACAGATTCAAGACAATAATTTAGTCAAATGATGGTTTTTATCTCCTTCTAATTAAGATTCCAAAGTGGGAAGAAATAGGATTAGACAGGATAACTTCAAAATTGTGTCCTTTAAAGTGGTATGCACATAAGATAGATCTCTGATAATATTGCATATAGTGATAGATTGCTAGAAACTAATGTGTGAACATTTGGGAAAGCTTGCTAGAGCTACTGCACCTTTAACTATAAACATTTAAGTTTTCCTGGAAAGGGCCTACCTCATCATTTACAAATGGAAAATGAACACTCACAATATTCATTAAAAAACGTTTTCACTCTGAATTTTAAAGTCACCCTTTAGAACACATTGCAATCAATCTTATTTTGATGAAGAAGATACAAGAAAAACTGAAACAGTTAAATGATTCTGCAGACTATAGAGAGGCGGAGTCCATCCCACAAAACTGCAATCTGAAAAAGCGGATTTGACTTTTAAGGCTTTTACTCATGAAGGCCAAACCATAAGGAGTTATTTAACTGGTGAGCAATCCAGAGGTGAAAAACTCCACGTCCCATGCCCTTATTTTAAGCGGTAAAAAAAGAATGCTTAGCGATGAAAACCCTTTTTGGAGAAATTTTGCCATAAATCATAGGTTGTGTATTTCCGAATTTCTTATGTAATTCGATTTTAAAGTGGCGTTTCAAGTAGAGGTCAATATTTTTATCCTAAATTGTGTATATACCTAAGCAAACGTATAGCGTATAAGCATAACAGCTTTCAAAAAAACTGTAACACGCTCAAACACAGATTTTAATTTCACATTTAAGCTACATAATAAAGAAGTCATAAACTCAGATGTGCTTTGTACAGAGCACACTGCTGCTTGCAGCGCACGCTGTTGAGCTGCTTTATGTTTTTACCAGCAGAACCAAACCTGCCTGCTGACTCATCACATTCTAACTGCAGAAACCCATTTTAGAAGACTGTATTCACATGCCTTCTTAATTCAATTTTCCCTTGCTCCCATTTTCTTATTGACCTCATTGCTCTAGTCAGCCTAGCTGTAGTCTGCCCTCCTTAATAGTATGAGGAAGGAAAACATATGTATTATGGATTAGTGAAATGTGTACAGGAAGATCACAGTAGGACAGTGATCTAACATGTTCCAAAAGGGCTAGTTTGTGTCAGTTCAGCTTACAGAAAGGATATCTCTAACAAAACCTGAAGTTATTCAAAAGGGGCTGCAGCTGAGCAATGAAGGGAGAAATTATACAAGTGGGTCATCCACGCATGTCTGGGGCAACAGGTTGTTTCAAGAGTTCCACTACACCCGTTTCCACAGCTTCTGCCCCATGGCTAATTAAATTCCTTTTAGAGGGCCTCCTGCTAACGTTTTCTTTTTATTTTTTCCCTTCCAAATTACATTAAAATTAGAATCCCAGATATGGCTGAGAGGAGAAAATTGCATTCTGAGTCAGGATGCATAGTGAGGAAAAAAAAACCCAAAATATCCTAATTCATAGCTATAATAAATGAGAATTTACTATGCCGTGAAGTAAGGATGCATGCTTCTCTGCGCTTCTGAAAGCAGTAAGAACATTTGTATTTTAAGACCAACCACAGACTATTAAAGTTTTTGTTCCTAATGCAGCGTTCAAAAGCAGTTGTTAAAATGGTTTAATACCTCGCAGCGCCTGGTTCCGCTGACTGCATTCTCTGGAAAGCGAGAAACCCTGTAAAGGAATGTCTTTGGGGAAGAAAAATTTGCCTTTAAGTGGCTTGTGAAGAGGACACCTCTCCTTGAGAAACTTGGAGCACTCACGCAGAGATGACCTGCACCAAGAACTGGCTGTCTGATTAACTATTAACTGCTCTCAATAGGATTAGATAATTAAAGACATTGATGACCATTAATTAGGAGGAGGGCACCTTAATTTGTCACTTGATAGGGCCCTTTCAATGATTTATAGGTTAGGGCTACTTGCAATTGTGAAGGGGAGGGGGCAGTGAAGAGGGAGAACCCTTAAGTTACCTTATCAAGTGGCCAGCTAAAAAGGGCAGCGGGTCAAATAAGGGCCAAAGTGGTCACTTAAGGGTGAAGTCCCAAACACCAAAGCAGTGCCAAGCCACATTGACCATCATTTGGTGATGGAGTAAAAAATATGCTAATTTATTGGTGGCAATTCTCTCTTTTTATGGTTTCAAGCAGTTAAGACAAGTGGCCTGCTTAAGAGCTTTTCATTTGAAAAGAGATTAAACAAAATGGTTTGTCAGGGATGCTTGGCTGTTTTATGTCTTTGTTAAAAAGAGAAAAATTTGCCCAGACTGTACCGATGACTATCACATCACCCCGAAAGCCATCTTCCATCTCTAAGCATTACTTGGTTAATAAATACATCAGCTCTAATTGCTTAATAGTGCTATGTTCATTTGCTCTTTAGCAAGATTAAAATGAAATACATCTTTTGTATTACTGCCTTCTATCAGGACTGTCTGCATAAAGGTCACAGGAAAAAGTTTAAATTTAGTAGGGAATTTACTTAAGGACATTAGTGTAAATGATACTGTGTTTAAAATGACATAAAAGAGCGAAAGGTGATTTCAGTAATGCAAAGAAAATGGTTTCTGAATACTGATAAGGACACTTATCCCTCATACCACACACAATTTTAGGCAGCATTATACATTAAAATCCCTCTACTGGGGTAATAACATGTAGCTACTTTCCCACCCACTAACACAAGTAAGAGCAAGTCATTAACATTTAATTAAATATGCTCCTGACATCCTTAGAAACATGTCACGCTTTGTTATTGAAGGTTGTGGCCTACTTTCTATGTACATTTTAAACCAAAATAAACTATTTATAACGGACCGATTTAGTGCAGCAAACGAGACATTTTTAATTAGAAGGCATATTACAATATTTTATAAACCCCTTCTGAACGGCAAAAGCAGAACGAAATGAATTTACAACATCTGATGCATATTTTATGTATTTCACGAAACGAAAACATAAGAGATGGGATTAGCTCCACCTTTTGGGTTCTAAATAGTGAAACAAAACTGTTTCTCTTACCTCAATGGTGAACAGCTTCCTTTTTAATCTAAAAGCAAGGTCCTTTGTGTCTGATACATCACAGATCAAGCTATTAAGCCGAGGAATCTGATGTACATGAACCAAACCTTGTGGAAAGAAAGAGCAAAGGAGAGAAAAAAAAAAAGCAATAAGAAAACGCTGTCATCCAGATGCATAAATTAGAGTCTTACAGCGGAATTCTGTATATTTACACACACTCATCCTCCCCTTTTTAAACTGGAGCTTACTACCAGGAGCAATGAAGCAAACGGTGCGATTATACTCAAGTAATCAAGCAGAATAAGATAAACAGAAATCCTTGTGCGAGGAAAACTAATTGCACTTTGGTACAGAAGTACAGATGTAAAGGGGGATCTTAATACTTGTCAAAACTACAGCCGGTTTGTGTGTGATTTTCTCTTGTATTTACAGTAAGCAAATATGGCTATCACCTTGCATGCTGCCCACGGCACCACTGAGTGATCTTTATTTTATTAAATGCACCAGTAAGCAGCCAGCAAAACAAGGCTTATGGGTTACTGATAACCACCGAAGCTCTAATGAGAAGTACCTCGCTTTGCGCCCTGAAAACGGCTTTAAGAAAGTTGCTAGGAAATACTGATTTCGATCAGGCTTTTCGATAGATTTTAACCCCTACGCCAGCCTAAGAGAAGCACATTTTCTTGGTGCGGGAGGCTCCTGTGGCTGTTGAGATGTTTTTAGCAGCACTAGGTGCACCGCAAGCTCTGCGTTCTGTCAGCTGCAACTCAAGCTGATGTTTTCTGACAAGGACGCTGGATGGTTTTTGTGCAGCCTAATATAGTTTCTGAACAACCTGAGGGGGATTTCCTACATCTGAAAACCAGGAAAATTCTACAGGGCTTCTCAATTACTGGCCTATATTCGCTGCTCATAAAGCCAGCGTCTAAACATTTAGAAAAGACATTTTACTTGGAAACGGCAGCTGTGAGAAAGAAAAACCCAAACACTAACAGCTTATTTTAAATTATAAAATAAGACAAGTATTTTTTCAGAGGTCTAATTATTTTTTTTTAAAGGAAGAATCAAGGAATAACATTTTCTAAAATTGAAATACTTGAAAAAGCATAATTTTAATGGGTACTACTTACAAAAATCCTCAATAATACTAGAAAATGATTTTTACGCTTTGAAACCTTCTATCCCTGCCTCCAGTCCAGTGGCATACAAGAATTATTTGTTTGGCTTTTGAGTTCAAAACACAATTACTATATATAGGAACAGCACATATAACACAGGGTTGCTTATATACAGTATTCTAAAAATTCTATTTAAGATTCACCTATATCATTCTTCTACTATTTTGACTTTTCAACCAGCTAAATTTGCAGGCGGCTTAATAAAATTATTAATGCAGGATTCATTAAATAAAGCAATAATTTAATCAAACCTCTCCTGAGTAATGTCAAAATCTTCTATCATTTGCAGTAAATAAATCACCTTAAAATGTATTCTTAAGGAAAAAGAATCCACAAAGCTAAAACCATTAAAAATACCTATTTTTTGAATGATAAATTAAGGTTGTCTTAACCTCAAAAGCTGTGTTTTGGCATATAATTTTTAATAAGTATTAAAAAAAAAGGATTTAGCGTACATTTTTACAGGAAACCAGGAAATAACTGCTAAAACACACATTGTCTTAAAGGATCTCTTCAGCACTGCGAAAAAGAGTATCAAATTGACAGAATTATGTTAGCATAAACAAATGCCACATCACGATTATGCAATTGGAAAAATAATTAGGCAAATTATTCTACCTTTTGTTCTTGGTTTCTTTTTCATTCACCTTCCTTTTCAGATAATGAAATGTGCACTGTTTTCTTAGCCAAAAAGATTTTCCTCTGATTTATTAATTACAGCCTGCATACACACAGTGGTGTCTCAACACCATCTTTGCTTCTTTTTCTATATATCCTGCTATGGAAAACACTGCCACGCTCTCGCATGTTTACAGCAGGTTTCAGATAAGCAGTTTACTTTCAACTAAAGGTTTCCATGGAACTACAGTAGTATCATGATAATAATAGCTGTAATTTATGCACACTCAGAGCACCGATCCGGATTAGCTAAAACTGTTTGTTATTCGCTGCTTTGGCTATACATAACTCCTAATCTAATCTTTTAAAATCGCAATAGTTCTGCTGCGACAGCCAATCTTTGGGAAACAAACCACAAGATTAAGCAACATTACACATTTTGAAGATAAATCACTCGAAAGGCCACACGCCTTTTTACCAACATTAATTTCATATTTCACACATAACCACATCCACCTCTTTAAACGCGTGACTGCCGCGACTTCAAGCTGAAAAGCAGAACGTCATTTTTATATAAAGTTTATACAGCACATCATTTAGCAGTTTATTCACCTTAATGTAATCTATGTTTTCCCGTGTTCTCTAGTTAAAACTTGGCAGATCAAAAGTATTGATTTCATGACAAGTTTGGCTCGCTGGTCAGATGATTGCCAAGCCTCCTCTGCCTGTGAATTCCCCAGAGCCTGCCTGTTGAGATGTGCGTCTGATTGAGCCCTGCCTCCGTAATGCGGCTTGACAACATGCAAGGAGTTGCCATGTTTCCTTTGCAGCCTTAATGCACTTTGCTGAAAAGTCTCCCAACTCAAGCCTGGTTAGCAAGGAGAAGCATTTAAGAGGTATATTCTAAAATGAAACCAAATGCTCCTTTATAGCAGATACCCAATTGGAGGGTGAGCCGCTAAGTGCCCTAGAAACACTCAGGGCAGACTTTTTGCATTGCTAAAGATGGAACTTACCGTGGTAATCCTTGTATAATGGATTGGTTTCTCTCTCAGAGCCAATAAATGATTCAAGACCAACCACCGTATCTGACAAGTTTGTTACACGTTCCATAATTGCTTTATTCTGTAAGACATGGAAACAAAATACACATCCTATGTGATGAAAAAGGTAATTAATGTTCGTAGAGTAAGCCTTGGTCTTCTCAATGACAAACTGTGGGGAAAAAATAGGTCATCAATACCCAGAGATTACATTAGAGGGCTTTTTTCTTAAAAATAAGTGCTTGAAATTTTTGTCTGAAGAAAACACACATTGGACAAGCAGAAACCACGAATGGGCTAACTCAGCACTAAATTCACATTTCATAAATCTTCATAACATAAGCATTTGCTCACATCAGAGATATTTGCAAGTTATGTGGCAGTTAAGCACCTCGCATTGACTCCTGCTATGAGTCAGACGACCAACTTTTGATTGTGTTCTGAAAACTTTAATTTTTGGTGCCCTTAGGCCTATCACCTCTAATATTTTGAGCAAGCATAACCCACACGATTATTCATTTTGGTCATCAGTCAAACAACATCGAAAACCAAAGCATTTTCTCCAGGTTTTTTCTTTCTAAAAGTTCTCTGCGCAACATATGAATATAAAGCTTCAGTTGCATTACCATTTCTCAATCTATTTGTGATTTATAAGTGATGCCCTATGTGCAACAATGTGCTGTCATGTGCCTCAAATATGCTGTTTTCTGTGTAGTTTTCTTTAGCTGATTTTACATAGCAGAAAGCAACATTCAAAGGTCACAACAGAGATCTTCAGAGGTAACTCAGGATAAAATGTTCTTAAACGCTTTCACGATGTCAGTATTTAAAGAGCAAAAACAAAAGAGACAAATCTGTGCTAAAAAGCAAAATATTTATTTAAGATAAGATGTAGTTATCCTAAAAGTTGCCTGGACAGCTGGTATACTCTTGTTCTTGATGGCTGTAGGTGCTATACCTGTCATACCTCCAGGGGTATCAAGATCTCAAAATACCCATTCTGAGTATGAAGATTTAGCTCTGTAGCTCCCAGTTATAGTTTTTTGTTTATATATATATATATATATATATAAAACTATATATAGTTTTTTTTAACAATTTTAAAGCATTTTGTACATTCTGCGTCTCTTTCATTAACTACATGGCCAACACTTATTATGAAAGGTCATTTTAAATACTGGTAAACTATTTTATAATAATTCATACAGTAACTAGGACCAGAGAGAAGGGAAACATCCCTAGGTAGGTTAGTAAAGTCTATATATTATACCGACATACAGGTTTCTTAAAATGGTGAATAATACATCAATTGCTTTCATGATCCCACATCTCATTAACAGCATTTCTCCTGGCTACACGGCAGACACAAAAGGTGAACTGCTCCCATCAAAGAACAATCTGAGCACTGTTTTTTGACCGCTACATGAAGTAACTTGTGGCCTGTCCTGCGCAGCCCAATCTGCTGAGGTTACAAGGCCTAAATCCACCGATCCCAGGGTACCTTCACACCCCCCCTCCCTTCCCCACCTTATGGGCCAGATGGCATCAAATCCTGGGCCCTGCGCTCTTTTGAAAGCTGCTACTTGTGCACAGGCCAAAATGATCCATCCCCATGGAATCGGGGAACTTCAGTTCTACCTACAAAGTCTCATGATGGATAATGATAAAACAGCGTTAGACTACAGAATTTCCTTTTTGAGGAATAACATAAGTGATCTGAGGTAAAAGAACACTGCCTACAAATCAATCCCTAAAATTTGTTATGGTATCCACCCCCAAAATATTAAAGCTGACTTGCAAATTATTTCCTCTTTTAGGAAGAGAGAGACAGTATACTATATGGTATATGGTATATGGTATATACTATATGGTATAAATATAAATCTGAAGTAGCCAGTGACCTCTATAAATCCGCAGACCAGGAATTACCGTATTTTCCCAGTTCTTCAGCAGGTTGCGAGATGTTATCTGCATAAGCAAGAAATATAAAATTGCAACCTAACCTAAACTCTTAGTATGGAAAAAATATTCTACCATTTGAAAAAACGTTTGCTATCCATTAACATTCTTGCTTGCTTATTTTGATAACAATGGGTTACAAAAACTGTGGCTGGAAAGATGCTCAGCCATCAGCACAGCATCCTCATTCTTAGCAGTCCTGCAAAGCATAAGAATAGCACCTTTCCTGTTTGGTCTTATTTCTGCAAAGATTAAAGTGAGGGATAACAATTTGATATCTGCCTAATGACTCATAACTCAATATGTTGGTTTCAACTCTTCTGAATGGGTTTGCTTTCTTCACAGGTAGTCTGTTTGGCCACGTTGATTTTGGTTTTGAAGTGTGTCAAAATATACTCCTGGCTTAATGCAGAGTATCTCGGGAAGAATTTTGCGCAGTGAATCACCACACCAAACAGACGTTTGCTTATGTGGCATTGTTGCCATAGATCTGTATCTATCATGTATTTTCTAGTTTGCAGCGTTCAGCACATTAACGTCCGATCAAAGCTGACGTCAGCACCCAGATAGTCGTGATGTATGGCATCCTGACATAAACACACAAATCATGTTGCCCCATCTGGGCTTGAAAATTTAACAGAGCTCCAGATCTTCCTCCAGCCCCATGCAAATCTACCTCCTGCTTCTGGCATAAACTTGGCAGCTCTGGAGGTGAGCCAGGACATGGTTAGGAGGGAAGCCAGGAATGGGGAGATTCAGGGAAAGAGTTTGTTGGCAGCTAGAAGAGGTATTGTTTTAAATTACATTAAAAAAATGTTTAAAAAGCCCCAAAAAACAACCCAACCCAGTCTTGGAAAGTCTTCATTCTTGCTACATGTACTGCAGTTTTTCTAAATTAGTTAGTCCAGCCAAAATGTAATTATTCTAACAACATGGCAGCAACCCTGTTGTGCAGGCTGGGCTGGGCATCCATTCTATATCTTACTCTGTGCTCACCGCTTTAGACAGACATTTTCTTCCAAGCAGAAACTTGCAATATTTGGGCTCAACTAAAGTGTCCTTTCAAAACAACACCTCAAGAAAATCCACATAGCTACTCGGATATGTAAATGGGAGCTATACATATGTGTTTAACAGGCTTTTGGGAAGGGCAATTATGGAAAAAGATTGCTTTGTCCTACTAATTTGTTTGAAGAATCTACTTAGTTTTGAATAATTATTTGTACGTGCTTGAAAATACTTATTTACAAATAAAGCAGTTCAAAATGTATCATCTGCATCGGAGTATAAAGCATGGTATTCTACCAACACAAATATATGTATAGCCCGTATGCTCTTAACTACTGAAATTAATACTGTGTATTTCTACTGGATTGAGTCCTTAATATACCACAATTTTATCATTACTACTATTAACCAAATCAATCTTGGTTCATCTGGATTCCATATTAGGAAGAAACCGTCTTTTCTACTCTGCTCTAATTTCTAGTTCTCCTCTGATTTCCTGTCAACATCTTTCTAACAGCCAGAGATATGTCCTCCCATTTTTATTTTGTCAGTTTCTAAAGTAACTAAAAACCTCACAAAATTTATGTAATAAAAATATTTAAATTCTCAGTCCTTGTGCTGCATTAAGTAAAGAAAAGTGGACGAATGGAAAATTTTCTTACAATGGCTCCAACTTTTCTACATAGTATATATAAAATATTTCAAAATTTAAACGGAAACGAGACTCATGTTAAAGATCTATGATGAGATCCAACAAGCACCTGTCTAAATACACTAAACTCTCAAATCACATGGGCTTCATATGTTTGCATTTGTATTCTGATCAATACATTAACATAATTTTAATACTGATTTATATACTAAATTGAAAATAAGGTATTTTAAGACCATGTCTCTTTCCAACGATACATTAGGCCTATATTTTGGCAGAGGGTTGTATTTGACTTCTGTACCTTTGCTATGTGGTAATCTAATCCCATCACTGATTTTATTTTAAAACATTTAATCAGAAGTTAACACATTGAATCTTAGAATAGAGTCTGTTATCTTTAAAAACTACTTAAAAAGCACTTGCACAGAATTTAAAGTTGAATTCAGACACCCCTCCAAACTCCAGGTAAAACTGTAATTGTAGGCAACAATTTGTGTTGCTACCAACAGGTGAGTCCGGTAATCCTGACACTTCATTTGAAAGAAGGTCTCAATAATAAAGAGGAAAAAGTAGGTTCATGCAAAGTTATATGAACCTTATGAATTTAAAGCAGATTATGGTTTGTGAATGTTCAAAAAAACTCTCAAAAATTGGTTGTGCCTTTTTTTGTTTATGACATTCTGCTTAGTACTACAATGTAGGCAGCCGCGTTGCACTACAATGAAACACTGGCTGGATATTCAATAGATTAAATAATTCTTGATATCTTCTGGGAGATTATCACACAATGATGTGCTAACGACTTCACAATATACAAATATTTACCACTTGTCATTAATACTTAAGCTCCAAAGGATTTTAAATTGAAAATATAAATTACTAATATTAAGAAACATGGCTTCAATGTTTATCACCAATTGTTAATAATTACTGCTAAGAAAATAACAGAATAACCCATACATTTTATTTTGGTAAAAGAAACTAGGTATTAGGCCTTTGTACTAGTTTTATAGAGAGATGCAGTTTGTGCATTTTTTCATTATTCACAAATCCAGAAAATAAAAGATTAAAAACCGCTCTGCCATAAAGTGTTACATGAGTAATTAACAAAGACTCTAAAGTATAAAATTCTATACTTATTCTGAATCCAAGTTGATCAGCACTGTTCTTGGTGCTTGTACACACCAGATCTACTGGCTGAACTTTGAATTTTGGCTCTAAAATGGATGTACAGTCAGACCACTGGAATATAAGGTGAGCAACAGTAGATGACAGAATTTTAGAAATGTAGAAATGTAGAAATCTTTATAACTGCCACAAGAAAACTGAATACAAGTGTGATGTCTGCTGGAAGACAGATAACCTAGAAATATACTTCAAGGATTTGTTACAAACTACAGTGCCTTCAGTGATGAGAAATCCACATTTAAGGATTCTGACTGATTGGGCATCTTCTTTTACCTTTGAAGAACTTTACTGACTATAATAGAGATTAAGTATAAATATCCGTTCCTATGGCTGAAATCGCAGAAGCAGTGATTTTGGTTGTTTATATGTACACTGTATTACATTAGCTGATTTCAAGCAATGAATAGTATCTTTGAATAATTTCATACAAGATACAGAAGCAAAGAAGGAACATGTAGCAATGACACGAGCAAGTAATTAGATACAACATACTTGTAAAAATGGGAGGGGAGTAACAAAGCATCTGTTGGCCAATATGTTACACGATGTATTAATTCCAGGTTTTGGTTGTTCTCTTAAAGTTGCTATTAATAATGTTTGTCCTATATAAACTCAAGAGTCTTTCAGCTGTGACACTAGTTAGAACTAGTATTTTTGTTTCTTAAAATATTTGATCCTTATCTTACACCTAAAATACTGTCACTGCTATGGGACCTCCACAATGTTATTATGAAATGCATCAGATGAAGGTGGATGACACAGTATTACATAGAATTAAAAATTTATGGATAAATTTTCAGGAAAAATAATCAGCCAGGAAATAAAAACTAAATACGACACATTAAAAAATAAATCTTTGGATCTTTGCTGAAGATGGATGGGCTGGACTTGTCTATTACTTGAGCTATAAAAGAATCTAATGCCAGCAAACCTTGGAACCCTACAAAATAAAACGTATGTCTGTTTTGTCATTGGAGGGAAGACCTAAGGGTCAACAGTGAAATGAGTGATGACCCAATACAGATAAAACAAGCAAGTCAATAACAGTTGCTCTGAGGCCTACAAAAAAGAGAGTGAGAACAAAGACTACGCAGTTTAAATCAAACTTTCCATCTGTTGATCTCCAAGAGCTTCACAAAAGACAGGCAAGTGCTGCATTCCTCATTTACAAGTCACGTAACAAGCACAAAGATGTCATGTGAGTTGTCCAAAGGCACAAGCCAGTCAACAGGGAGCTGGGAACCCAACTCAGCCTCTCCGTCTGCCCTGCTCTACTCTAGGCTTGGCTTAATAGGCGGCATCTATGGATTTGGGGTACCAGGAAAATGAAGGGTGTTTCAAAAAGATGGACTTAATTTGAAACTGCTGTATCTCTGAAATTGGGTCCACCTTTTTGAAACAGCCTGTATTTGGTGGTATCAGGCAGATGATGCGGGAGTCAAATCCCAGAAAGCTGGGTGCTGAAAATCCCATTATTATCTGGCTGAAAGAGGTGACAGATGTACGGGGTATTAAAGGGTGACACTTTCTGAGCTGAATCCCTGCTCAGTGCTTTTCTCCTCTGACTATTTCCTCAGCATTCAGGAGCTGAAAGCACAGGCTGCATGTGACCGTGAATGGTTTTGGGGTGCAGGGATCTCGTGTGAGTCCTGCTGCAGTGGGCAGATGAAATAAGCCTGACTGAGCCCTTCTCCAGTGAAGGGTGAGGAGCTGGGAAGGAATTAGTACAAGATATGGGCTGAGATGAGCCCAGCATTTCCCTGAACACTGGTCCTTATTAATGAGATTGTCTCGTTGTTTTAAAAGCATATATATGGAAAACTGTATGTTATTATTTGTCTCTGATTATTGCAAAAATGAAATGATCATTTGAACAGATTTGTTTACAAAATTAAACACATAAAATATTCAGTGTTACAAGTTGGTCATGGTGTAGTATAAAATACAGATGCAAAAGCAGACTGAAAGAATGAGAGTCATATTACAAAAGACTCATAACAAAACTGCTCAGATTAATGTATTTGAGACCAACTGGCTTAACTAAAATCCTATGACTCTGTTGGGAATTACTCATTATAGGAATAAGGTTTAGGAGTTCCTTTTGTTGCCATTTTGCCTGAAAAATAGTCATCGTGGCTTGCTTACCAATTCAGAAAGGCTAACTGTTGCTGCAACTGTAATTCTTTAAACAATGAATCACATTTTATTCACAGGTGACCAAAAAGATCCTCCTCTGTTATTTCGATGAATAGTACACAAATATCAAACGGAACATCTAACTGATGTTGGTAATCAAGTGGAGAGATTCTGAAAGATAAAAATCATTTAAAAATCTAATCCCTTATTCAGTATCAAATTATAGGCTGTCACCAGGAGCAGGCTGGCAAAGCGAGGTCCAGATGGGAAACTGGCTGGGCAAGAAGAAGAGGTTGGGTGGAAATGATGGGTGGGCTGGAAGCAATAAGAACCTAAGGAAAGACATGACTGCTCCCTCTGCTGGCAAGGCCCTCCCCTGCTTTAATTTTTAACTAATGAGTAGGCATTTCTTTAATTATTTAGGCTCTAGCCAATAAATAATGCAGAATGTTCCTTCCTCAGTCTGTTGCTGTGTGTTTGCACATTTTTGAACTTATGGTGCCCTATTTCACTGGAACAATTTGCCACGGAATTAAGGCTCAGATGGGTATCTAACGGTAGAGTTACTGGCTTTATATTTTAATTGTTCATAAAATGAATGGCAAGATTAAGCTATTTAACCTTGAAAATATGATATTCTATAATGCATACACATTTCATATTTAATTTACATATTTCATAATATTATGATAAAATGCTCATCATATCACACTATAACAAGAACCCTTTTATGCAGCAGTAAGATCCTATAAAATGAAACATTCTGCAACACAAACACACTAAATTACACATCATACCAAAAAAGTGCCATTCTTCACTCAGTAAAATTCACGACCAGAGAATTCAGCTATAATGTCTGTACTAAAACTTAATTAAAAGATGAAGATAAGTCATTCATTACTTGATTTGTGATGGAAATTAATAGCTGCAGTAAGAACATTTAGAAAAAAAGAATATAAAATCTGTTGTAGGATTTTGGCCTACAACCAGCAGCTCCCAGAACAGGAGGGATCAGCTTTTTTTGCCCACTGTTCTCATCTGAATCCTGGCTGAAAAGCTACTCCAGCTCCCAGCTTTCCAGAAGGCTCCATCCCAGGAATCCTCGCCTGCCATTTGGTTTGCTGATTTTAATCTCCCAGGACTTTCTTACAGTGGCTCCACTATGCTGAACTGGCACTTGCTCCTAGAAGTGAGTTATTATTAAACTTGTAGGTCAATTGTGGCACTAACAACTCTTTGGAAGCTTTCAGCCACGGTGTACAATTTGCTGGTCTAATTAAATATTAATTCTAAGTGTTACATTCTGTGGCTAAGAGCTTTTATTTTCCATCATCAGGCTGGAAGAGAAAGAGGTTACAAGGCTAATTTAATCTCTTTTTTTTTCCTCTAGCATTAAAGCTTAACTACGCAGTCACAAAAACATCATTAAAGATGCAGTATTCCTTTTTATTATGATTATATTGTAATTAATAGAGCAGGTCTAAACAACAAGATGTAAAACCAGATTCTGAAATTTCAAGGTTTTTAAACAACACCAAAAGTTCATATAAAAATGCTTCTAAGCAAACACTGCACAGAAATTCAACATTAAGTTCTCTGAAAATCATTTAAGGTGGGAAACGGATAGGCAATAATATAAATATAAAGGAGTTTTACACAAAATTATTGTTCTTTGTTGTTAAACACAACAGATATAGCCCATATTTAATGCTACATTCACAAGGCATTTTTTTCAAGAACTTGTAGTGCTCATGTGAAAAAATTGGCATTGTTTCAGAAAAACAATACTACCTTCCATTTTCTAACAGAATTACTTCTTAAAGCAGGTAACTACTTTGTTCTGTGATACTTAAAGTCACTCTTCTAATCTTTAGACTTATCACTGTCCAAATGGGCTCAAAACATGAGCCTCTTCCCTTCTGCTTCCATAACAGTTGTGTCCATGTCTGGACACTGGGCATTATATTAACTACTTAGTCCAGTAGCCAAAAGATTCCATATGCTTGAACAGATGACTATCTCCATACTGTGATGGGATATTTAACTGTTTAGGTCTAATATCGCAGTTGGAACATTCAGTTCTCATTTTTTTAAGTTTTCATAGGCGTATTTTCAGACTACACAGATAAAATGTAAAAGAAAATCGCAATGTTGCATATGCTCATTAACTTTTAAAGTTTAACATACTCATTTTGAAAAATTGATTTCTTTCTTAAATTAAAAGACTGTTGATGAAATGGTGATAAGGATGTGTATATAATGTCCTAGTAAAAATCTATTACAATGGGAAGGCTGCTTTAGGCATGAAATTTTAATATACAATGTGTTCATCATAATATAGCTAAAAGTCACTTAAAAGACTATCAATATGTGGGAACAAAAACATGTCTCAGAGTTCTATCGTATTTGATTTTTAAATGTGTAGTTCTTAATAAATCAGAAGTGATAGAGCTAGAATACAGCCTGCTGGCAACCATAAACTTATCCTATGAAATAACTAAATATTTACATTTCTTCTGCACCTTGATTAGCAAATACTATCAACAAGAATAGAAATGAATACCAAAATTACTTACTGTCACACAATTTAAATTTTAGGTTGTATATACTTCCCTGAGCTTCCTACTTGATCATTATTTTAAAGATGCTTTTATGAATGTTTAGAATATCCAAACCAGAATATTCATACCTGAAAACTATGTGGATTATCCAAGAACACCTGTCATAAACCCAGGAGTCTCTATATTTCCTTGCATGGTTGTTAAACTGTATTTCTCAAATACAACTAAAACCAACATACAATCATAAAAAGCACATAAAAAACCCCCAATGTGGAAAAATATAAAGACCATTTTACCTCGATAGTTTCTATTTTACAGAGAATTATGAAAGCTTGTTTACCTCTGATATATAAACTATTATGCATGACATTCGATCTCAATACAAATTTGTGTGCAGTGGCTACATCACCAAATATATCTGAAGGTTATTCAGCATTTTACACTTGTGGACTCTCAGACTTCTAAGGCAGGCAAACACTCTTAGCTCTTGCCATAGCAATAATGATTTCAAACTATGCGAAATGCACAAGCTGTAGGAGTTCCCATCTTATAATCCTATATTAGCAATGGGTTCCAAAGCAATCTAGTGCTTGACTTCGAGTTTGGCTCTTAAATTACTCAGTGTGAACACAAAAGGCTATGGATGTGAAAAGCTTTGTTTCTGATTTTTCCTACACTGAAACACACAGTAACTTACGCACTCTGGTGAATTCAAAGTATCTAACCATTAATATTTTAGGGAATTAATTTTTTAACATACTGGATGAAATAATGAAAATACCCTGCTAAGCAGAACCTCGGACTCTGAGGACAGGTTCTGCAACAAGACTTATTCAAACCGACTTTTCATTAGTCCATTAATTTCCCTTGGTACGTGCTGACTAATATGGTTGTTAGTCCTTACCAGTAATACAGCTTCAAGTTCAAAATAAAGGATGGCTTTAATAAAACTGTTATGCCTTCTCCAAGTGAAAATAATAATCTACTTTAAAAAATATTACTTAAGTGATACAAAATTGGGAAGAACAGGAACAGAATTACAAACAAATGACAATCACTACTTAGTATTCTGGGGGAAAGAGGGTTTTTGATTTGCCAATGATTTCTAGTAATTAAAGAAAAAGGATTAAATAAAATAAAATACAAAAATATTTTCAATTCTAATTTAGGGCTTTTGCAACTATAAAACAGTGATTTTAAAGTCCTTTAAGCCATATTCTGTAATTAGGTTCTAAAACACAGAAAATATCAACATACAGAAGAGTCCTTCCTTGTTTTTATAATATTCCTTACATTCGGAAAGTGTAACAACAAATGAAATCCCTCTTCAGTCTGCCCTATATGATCAATGCTGGATTTTAGAACTGGAAGCAATTTTCCCTTTTCAAATACACCATCTGATTTCACAGGCACAATACGTTTTCAAGAAGCAGCAGAAAGACTTGAAAAATAACCTTCCATCAAGTATTTTAATCATACTTTTAAGTATCTCAATATTTATTGCCTGACAGACAGTGTAAGATAAGAGTATGTTCAATCAGTAGAAAATATCAATCAAGTAAAACTTGTCACACATCATCTGAATAAAATTCATAATTGGATAAGTTTTTAGTGTCATTTTCTTGAAATCTTCCAGGATAATGTATTCCTATTTTTGTGCTTGAGAAAAGCGGATTTTCTTGCTTTCTTCATTCACTGTTTGCACTAGAAGTTTCATCAATAAAATGCAAAGAATCTACATTCTTTAGTGGACTACAAGTTTATAAAATTATTCTGAAAAAAACTCTGTACGCAACCAGATTTTTTCTAAATTTGTATCTTTGACCAAAATACAGTCTGACAGAAGATCGTGAAGACATTGTGTCCCACCAAACTGGGTGAATGTGCATCATTTTTGGATAAATGCAATTCAAAGTTATTAAATGCAAGACAACGAATAGGCAGAATAATGAAAGAGCCACACTGGTGGATGTTTACCACAGTGGGAAAAGAACAAAATCTCTGTTTAGTGCTCAGTAGTCACCAAAGAGACAAAGCAGACATTAGAATGTAGGAAAAATGAACAAAACAATAATGGCATTATTGTATTACGTTACTGTAATAAAGTAAAATACGATTAAGAGAAATGTAACTTTAAAAACAGGTTAAGGAGGCAGCATGAGAATACAGAAAAGACAATATAGACAATATAGGGAGCCTCATCTTATTGTCTCATCAACCAAGAACAAAGATATAATTTATGAAAAGTAAAGGAAAAATTAAACTTTCTGAAAAAGAAAGAAACCAGTTAAATTTAATTTGTGGATCTCCCTGTGACAGGACAACACGCAAAGTATTTGGCAGAATATGTAAAAGAAAGCAATCTCAAGCTAGCGAGATATGTATATAAATTCCATATATATATATGCATTATTCATGTACTACATATAAAAATAGAACTAGTCTGGGTCGGAAAGACATTGTCCCTGTCAAAAATCAGTACTACCAATTGTAAGTTTTATTTCTTCTTCACTGGAGTAACTTGTGCTGGGGACTGACAGAGACAAGATGTGCTATGACTCACTAGTTTTTCAACCCAAAGCAGGTAAAAATGACACTATTTTTTTTCTATGTGTTATGCAGACAAAACCTTCATTAAAATGTGATTTTTGAACTTATATTTACCTTCATGGAAATTATTCATGTGAAAAATTTACTTGCAGACCGCCTAATTAACGCAGTTGGGAGGCAAAAGATAACATAGAAAATAGAATCACACAGAAACACAGAAACACTAGTTCAGGGAATAAATGTGGAATTCACGGCCTCTTCAGACAAAATAGTGTGCATTTGCTATGCCTCTGCTGTACTGACTCTAAGATTTAACAGTGAATGCATATGCTAGAACTTACTCTAATGAAATTAAATACATACGCAGAAATGCGCTCGGAAAGAAAAAATCCCCCTCTCTTATTCTCTTGGAAAGAAAAGATATTTTCTTTCCTTTTTTTTTTTAAATCCAGGGAGAACCCTCAGCAAGAGAAGGGTGAGTAGCCGGGTTGTGAGAACGTGAGCAGCTGCTGTTATTGTACCGCGAGGTCCGTCTGCGGCTGGAGCCGGCGAGAGCACATGTTGGGCTGTCCCCTCAGCTCAGCTCAGCTCATCTCGCCATCCTCCCCAATTAACCGGGAGTGCACATGCTCTCCGGGCTCTTTAACAGGCTCCTCGGCGAGTGGAACAACTACACAGCAGGGCTCTGGGAACTGAGTAATGTGGGCTGGACAGAACCCTCGGCGGCTTTGCTCCTCCTAATGACGGTTTTCTTCAGAGTTTAGTGCTTCAAGAAGGATACGTGAAGTTGAACAATTAAATATATATATATATATATAAATGCTTTCCTTTGTCTAACGCTGCTAAGCAAAAATTCTGGATTTTTTATAGTTTAATTTTTCTTTTTAATAAATTCATCCTAGCACTTACTGTAAAACAATTCCACTAAAATAAAAATAAACCCCAAACAGTTATTTAAAAAATGATATATAATTTCAATCCTAACTCGACAGGAATAGATTTATACAGAGTTTATAAACATAAAACCCAAATCAACTTCCTATGTAAGTTTGCAACAAACAAATTGTTCAGTTTGTTTCTTAGAGAGGCTTTTGGACTACTCTAAAATATGATCGTACCTTTTATTGACACGATATGAAAACAAGAATACAATGAAACCTATTGCATGTCCCGACTCTGGACAGGTAATTCCAATGTGTAAAAGGAAGAATGTTAGTTTTACATTCACAAATTCTATTAATTGCATTAAATTTTACTATCAACCTTTCTGAAGGCAAACTGCCATTTGATATTTAAAATTAGCTAAACGAGGAGATGGAGGTTTGCGCTGCAAGAGGAATATTCATACTTTTGATCGCAAAGGTAAAACTAGAAAATCAAGTTTCTGTATTCTTGAAGCAGTAAGTGCATCAGGTATCTAGACAAATAACATCTGTAGGTATTCAAACACTTTTACAAAATGCACCACATGAGAGTGATGTACTTACCTAACACAGGATTTAATCTAACGATGAACTCATATACTGTAAAAACATCTTGCATAATATGAGGTTTTATCTGATACTTTTTTACTCTAATCAAATCAAATTAATGCCTAAAATTATAGGTTCTCTGTTCATTGTGAATAATAGTTTGCTTTTGTAAGTTACATTACCACTTGCATAAAAAACCCCCACTACCTGCATTTTTCCTTTTGCTAAAAAGGTTTATTTCCAGAAGATCCATTGAAGTCTCCATATACTCTCAGGAAAAGTGCTGCTAGGAGCTTCTGATTTTGCAGCTGGGAAAACTACTCTGATACCATAACCATCTTGCTCCTGGTCCCAATACAAGGGGATATTAGAATTAAAGAGTAAACTTGTGTGTTTCAATTACTGGCTTTAAAAACAAGATCACACATCATCATAATGAGCGTGATGGATGTAGACAGAAATGTCTCATATTGAAAACCTAGAGAGTGTTCTGAAGGCTGGAGAAAATTGCATAGGGATGCTGTAAAAAAAAATTAAAAGAGAATACTAGCAGGATTCTCTTTGCTTTTTTACAATTTCTGAAATTTTGACAGTTTTCCAAAAAATACTGAAGTACAGAAACACTACAGTGAAGTTATGTTTTTATTCACTGTCCTGGTTTTGTTAAAAAACAAGTTTCTCTTTTAGTGAATTTGCCTGTCAGCTAAAGCTTCATATTAGCTGCATTTTCCTGGAGAACCAGACACATGTTTTGATAATACAGCAATGGAATGTGAAGTTATTGATAAGGACAGATTCATATCTCATGAGAGGGGCAATGAGAAACAGGTGACCAAGAAACTGACCAACTGTGTATAACATTCCATTCACGTGAATACTTCATATAAAAGTGGGAGATCATGAGGATCTTGTCCCTTTTGCCCTCTTGGCCGTTTTCATCCCTTCTGCTTATGGGCGACATTAGGAGAGGACCTTGCTAGTCGTCGCTGCGAACTGAGGCCTAGTGACAGACTGAATCCAGCTCCGGTTGGCTGCAGAGTCCAGTCCAGGACTTTGGGTGCCGGCTCTGCAGTTGCTGAGACTTTCAAGATTGGTTTTGTATATTTTGTATTATTTTCTCTATTCTTATGAGTAGCATTAGTGAAACATCTTTAGTTTTTCCAGCTCTCTTCTCTCTGTCCTTTCCCTCCCGATCGCCTGGCCTGAGTGGGAAGGGGGGAGAGGGAGGGGCAAAAGGGGAAAGTGGGGGGGAGAGGAGGTTAACAATACATCTGCCAGGGTTTTATTGTCACCCTGCAATCTAAACCCTCGACATTCACCCATTGAAGCAAACAAGTTTTGAAAATGACCGAAATTGCATTTATTTTCTTACTATAAACTTCGCATTTTTTGCTAACTGATATGTCAGCTATGAAATATCGCCAAGACATCATTCCTACCTGGATAAGGTGAGCGGGCACCGTGATGATGCAGGCAGACAGAGATTTTCGGAGGAGGCCACGGAGAACATACAGAAATTTTGTAAGGCTGTGAACATCTTCAGGAGTATCGCTGCTACAAATGTCATCACCCCACATCATGGAACCCAGACTCTGAATTCCTATCCGCAAAATAGTCTTCTGTTTTTTCTATTTAAAAAAAAAAAACAAAAAACCCAAAAAAGCCTCTTGTTATTTTTTAAACATTAAGAGGAATACGTCATGTAATACATAAGTTAAAAAAGTGGAATTTATAGAATTCATGTCCATAATAATCACATAGATCAAGTAATCATAGCTTAATCTCAGAGGATCTTCACATAGATCAAGTAATCATAGCTTAATCTCAGAGGATCTTGCTAAAAATTACAAATGGAATAGCACTTTTTTCACTAACGGGATATCATGCTATGTCAGATAAGCAAGAACAAGTGTAAGAGAGCACAGAAACACCAAATGCCAATTTGCATTTTGTAATCAGTTACATGTTTTCCATCAGATGAAACAAGAATATTATGATCTTTTCATGTCCTTTCTCTCCTCCATCACTGCCTTAAATACATGCAAAAGAATCTTTTCTTCCAACTCTATGAACGTTGCTGGAAGGGCCTGAGAGTGAGCAAACCCAACTTTTCCCTCCATTTTCAACTTGCTACCGTGTATTTTCGTAACCTGACTATTCTGCCTGTTTGCTTCAGTTTCACTTTTTCTGCTGCTTCTAGATGGCCAAGGTCTGTTCCCACCTCACCAACACACGGCCCTTTCGCTATTTCAGAAGTCTCTGTAAGTATCAGCTACATTCCTGGCAACTCCTTTGAACTAATGAAGGACGGTTTAATCCCAGCTAAGAAGAAACAGGGTCTGATGGAGACATCAGCAGATTGTCTCTTAAGGACGACACCTACCTGAAAGCCCCTGACACGAGTGTTCCTGGATCTGCTTTAGTTAGCTACTGGCTACTAGAATTTAAGCTGTTTTGACATGTAAAATCCTAAACTGCCTCATGTGTTACCCACCTATACGGACTGTCTGCTGCCCTGCAGGATGCTGGCACAAGAGCATGCAACGGAGGGGGAAAATGATGAAGGTAGAGCTGTAATTTGTTTATGCAAACTAAAATGTCACCTCTCATGATGACAAATCTCATGTCTGCTTATTTGACCGGACCTTTCCTGGTGATGTTGGAGAAGGGTTTTAGGTATATTTGCTATTTAGGTATATATTGCTCAGCTGAGAGAGAGACAATGAGAACCCTTGTTGAAAGAGATCCTGTACGAGGTGATCAAAGATGCACTTCTAGAGTTCTGAGTTCACATTAAAGGCCAGCTTTTTATTTTCTTTAAAGTAAATATATCTATCAAATACTAGTTTAGATAAATCAAAGCTTCCAGGTACTTCTCATTACAATGAAGTGCTTTGATAAACTGTAGATATTCATTTCTACTATCCTGAATTGTGGCTGGAGGGAACAGCAACTACCAAGCACAAAACACTGCACAGCTGCTCTGGAAATCCAGAGGAAAGGTTTTGACAAGACAAGAGGCTACTTTTACAACACAGTCTGCTCCATATTGGGCAGACAGAGCCCCAGTTGCGAAGCAGAGTCGGTACCACATGGCTCTGCATTGACCCAACACTCGCGGCTGACACAGCAAGCCAAGCTGCTAATTCATTTATTGAAACACGCTTTGTGAAAACGATCTGTGTTCCAACTCGGGCGGATTCTTCAGTCTGGGGCTTTGCGGCTTTACTTATGTGAAGTTAACTTTACGAAGATCTGGATAACAGTACAGGATAATACGTCACAATCTGATTCTCTGTCTGATATTTGTTAAGCTCAGATGTTCAGAGTCTTAAAAACAGAAACTAGTCTAATATTCTCTAGTGACTTGTAATCAGAGCAGATTAATGCATTTCTTGATGTGTGTTTAAGCAATAGTACAAAATCAGGCATTTAATAGAACTGTTTTACACAGATATAACAGATATTGATCATGCAGAGAAAGTGTTCTGGTATTTCAAAATTTCAGAGCAAAAACCCCATAAAACTTACAGAAACTTCTGTAATGAGAAAAATGTCTTTTCCTATGACAAACATCAGTAAAAACAACACATCAACAGAGAAAAATCTCTATCAGAATATCCGTTGTCTTATTGGATACAGGATGACAGATGCTTGTTTCACAATATTAAATCATAAGAGCTGTAAAAGATAAAGCTACTCACACATCAGATAATATTAGATGCATTTGTTTTGGCCACTCACAGAATTTCTACCTGTGTAATTCTGTCAGGCCCACAAGGCCATTACAAATGGCTTATTCCAGAACTGATAGGTTAGAAAAGCTAAGTCTAATACTCTCCCCCCCAGCTTTATTACCCTAAAAGTCACCCAACTTGAGCTCCTAAGTACACCAAAAATATATTAAGGAAATCAAGTTGCTCGTAAAAGTTCTGTTGCCAAACATGAAAAAAATCCCACAATTTTGTAACAAGTGTGTTAGTCTGTATGACCTTAAATCATGCTCAGTTTATAAAGGATTAACACTTAATGGTCAGCATCGAAGAGCTACCAGGAGCTTTGAAAAACGATGTAAAACTAATGTGGATATTTCTAGGTTACAGGTCATTCAGACTCTGAATTCCCAAATAGTTCTTGGCAAAGATGTTCAAGTAAGTGTGAACAAATGGGTTATTGCTTTGGGTAAATTCAACCAAACTTTTCCATAGCCTAATACCTCAAACAGGAATTACTGTACTAAGGCCCACAAAGTCAGGCAGGACAGTAAAAATATATTAATCTCTGATGGCCAAGAGCAGATGGTCCCATAAAACATTAACGTTAACTAATCACACTAGGCCCTAGGGATGCTGGACCATTTCATCAGAGGTCTACTAAGACCCTAATGGTTATTTTCACTAATTTTCCTAATTGTGTCAAACCTCTGTCAGCTGGGGTGAGATACCTTCTGCTCACTTTTCTCCAAAATCTTTATCAAATACCCATATTAGATAAAGAGAAGCCAATAAAAAGCAGTAGTAAGTCTAAGTATCATTGTCACATTGATGGGAAAGTAGCCAAAAATATCTTAAAGCTTTACCAGTTAGGTTAAATTTTTCCTTTGAATCCAGATCCAACAAGCAGCACATTTCCAGACCTCCAGAGTCTAGAGACTTTGGAAGGATTATTCTTCACAGTACAAAACCTGAAGCATTAATGGCATCAACTTCTGTCATTCACAGACAGTGATCAATGGGTCTACTTAAAGTCAGTAAGTAAATCTCTCTAAAGTTCTGTACCTCCCTGCTACATCTTGGCCCTCGCAGTTTTCTCCAAACTTGATGAAGGCTACTGCCAAGAGGACCTACCTAAAGGGAAAAGCATACATGCACAAACTTCCCCGAAACCTGTATTATTATTATTATTATTATTATTATTATTACTACTATTATTAGGAAATTACACAGGTCCAGAAAATAACAGGCCGGTCCTTACTCTACAATCCTCATATCTGGCTACTTGAAAAGTACTTCAGAAGTCTCAGTAAATAGAAGGGATACAGAGTAGGAGAGAGGTGAATTGCTCATAGATTTGGAAAACCAAAAGATCTAAGGATTCTGGGCCATAACTACTTTCAATTCTGGACATATTTTTAAGGAGTGTGTATTATATGGCTTCTAAATGTACAAAATTTGAGTGTACAAAGAAAGATGATGTATGGGGAAAAGAGAGATCTTAAAAGATCCCGCTCCAGGAAATCATATGCACCATCTCCCTTGAAACAGAAACAACGATGTAAGGGCTAATGGCTTTTTAGATGGATAAATTGGCTTGAAAAAGGACCCATTTTCAAACTTTTAAAGCTCCACCTCAGAACCTCATACACTCCATTTAGCAAAAATACTTTTAAATTCGTCTGAGTTAAAGTTCTGGTTTTGCTTCATTGACACTAGCAAGACAATTTGAAACAATGAAGAACAATTATGGAAAATATCTCTCCATGATGTTTAATTTTTCCTTGCTTGCAAGCAAAAGATAAAAAAGTATTGAGCTGGCCCACCTTTATTTTCTTTTACACGTGGAGAAAAAAATGAGGAATATACAAAGGTGCTATTTTCCCATCAGATATAATGTATAAGAAAAATAACTAGCAGGAGGAGGTGGTTTGCTGGCTGGGGGCTGGCAGGGTGTTCATATCTTCCCTGTAAACTGAGATTTTTAAGATACTCAGCTAGTAATAGTACAGTTTGGTATTATACTATTTGAGGTTCTCCAGCATCTATACTAACTAACTTCTACTGTAGTAACACTTATATGGTACAACAATAAAGATAATTACCTATCAATTAAGCACCAATATATATAATTTATTATTTTCATCAACTGCAAAAGACTCACATTACTGAATATGGGAAGGAATAATAGGGCACTGCTTAAATTAGAAAAGGGCTTTCAGCCTATGTTGCTACACTTAAAATGTTTTTGATTACCCATAGTACAATATATGAAGAGTAGAGAGATCTTAACAAGTCTAAGCTGTTTTGATTTGTAAAGTTGAAATAGTGTTTGTATTTCTTTACTTGTGTTTCAATGGTGGCTACATAAAGATGTACACCATTTAATTCATTAAAAAATTCACTCCACTCCAGCTGAAACAACATTGAAAGAAATCTGAAAGCTTAAGATGAAATGTTCAGTCTCTCTTGAACGCATTATTGCTAAAGCAATAGTTTGAAAAAAAATACTGTAGGGGGAAATGTGTTTTACTTCATTACATTATATTTGGCAATCCATCTATAAGCTAATTGCACAGAATATGCATTTTACTAATGTTGGCTTATAGTTTTTTCTCACAGGGTCTGCACATCTGTAACAGGTAAAAACTCCAAATGCACATTAAAATATGAACCACACTCTATTTACTTTGCTTGTTTACTTTAGCAGTGCTTAGAAACAGCTTGATCCTTGTTACTTTGTCCAAGACCTTCTTGTGCCACCCTAGAAAATTCAGAAAACAGCACTAGTTACAGGGTTATAGCAAAGTAGGAAGGTCTTCAGTACCTGGGGATCAGAGCCATCAAACCCTTCCTGGTAAATGATCCTCTGGATGGACTGAAGCAGCCTTGCATAAGCACTGTTCATATTCCTGTTGGCAAGAAGAAACGGTTCAGTAACACATTTTAATACTCTCCTGTATGTTTCTAACAGCTGTATTAAAAATAAATATAAGCAGATGCAGCTTTCAGTCCGAAAGTGTCATATACAAGAAAAACATTCATAGAAGAAAAACCCAACCCTCTTTGAATAAAGTTGACATTAAATCTGCTGTGATTGCTTCATGTTAACTACTTCAGTGCTCAGACATTTAACTCTAGAGATTAAAAAATAATAATTATGTCAGGCTCACATCTAGCAGATTGATGATTTAATGTAGCAACTTAAAGGTGAAACCAGTACAGCACAGAACTAAACTCCTATAACTGACAAAGAGCTACTGAATTGTTACTCCACATACACCCGGTTAATGCCCTGACAGAGCTGACTTCCTATTACTGAAAACCTTCATATATACAACTGCTAAAACAACCAAAGTGAACAAAAAAATGAAAGAGCCAACATTTCCACAGTTAAAATGTTCATGTAGGTCGTTAGTTTGATTTGTTTTTTCTTTTTCTGATACTGCACCAGAGCATAAGATACATTGTACTATGCTACGGTTCCAGTTTGTGTCCATATGCTACAGGTGTTATTACTACTTGATCTGCACGACAGCGGAATTGCGAGGTAGAATTTATGTATTACTTAGAAAATATATCATAAAATTAAACCAAAAAACAAAACAAACAAACAAACAATCTAAAAATAGATTTAAGCAGACTTAAAACCAAATGAAAGTTCAGCAAATTCTCTGCTCAAATCTTAGAAACTCCAGTTCCTGCACATCCAAGGCACTTCATCAGACACCCATCCCAGCCACACTCTCCAGCCCACAGGATAACACACAGAAAGGCCAGAAAGTTGTCACTTTTACTTTACAAAAGCAAGCTGGCTGTTCACTTTCAAAAGAGACACGCTGGTGTCTTAAATCCTACTGAGCACACTGGCTCGTGTGTCTGGACTTGATGTAGGTTCCTCACTGAGGCTGAGAATTTAAGCCCTTTTATCATGTGTAGCTTCAGCATTTCCTTCTAGTCTCACTAATTGCCACCAAGGGTTATGGATTCAAACCCTCTTGTGTACTTCTTGGGAAATATGATGGGTTATGTCGAAAATTTTGCTCTAAAAATATTCTTGTTAGCTGCAATAACTCTATATGCTTGGTCTGACAACTAGGCCCAAATTGGAAGGGACCTTGAAAAGTTACTCGGCCCAAACATTAATGAAACTATTCCCCTCACTTTAGTAAAATACATTTGGATAATAGTTTTGGCATTTGCTAATGAACACCTAAATAAATCCAATTAAATTTGCTTTCATCTCTTTGCACAGGAGAGAAGACAACTTTTCTGAGGAGCACTTAACAATTACAAACATCGCTCTTTTACACCATTAACCCAGAACTCTATATTTCTTTCAAGAATAAAATACTTAAAGCATTAGCAGAATTAGAGAGTCCTAAAATTAAAACAAACAAACAAACAAAAGAGATCTTCAATTGATCCATCAGAAAAAGACTTGTAGCAAAGGAAGAAATAAAGAAAATAATGTAATGCATGCACATTTTTTAATTCAAATGTAAAAATTGGTGCTCTTCTACTTCTGGCTAAAATATTAATGGTTTACTTGAATTTGAGCCCCACTATGTAAATAAGGACATGAAAAACATTGTGAAAACACTATAAAACCAGGTTGCATTACCCTTCTGGCAGTGCTTGGAATTATATTTAAGGAAGGAAATAAGGCATTTTTTTATTTTCTAATTTCTAGTCCTTTTTTTGGCATTGTTACCAAACACCATTTAATTCTGATAATGAGTTTAAACAATTCCTTCTTTACTCTTTTTGTTTTTTGTTTGTTTACCAATTTAGCAAAGGATAAAGCAGGAGCTGGCAAGAAGGTATCCCGGTTACAACGGAGCCTCTGAGTTCTCTCTTGATAGTTTCTAAGCAGTTAACAAAGGTTTGGTTATCAAGGGTATGACAAATAGCCTTCCTATGTATAAGGAGACCCCATTAGGCAAGACAGTTAAACCTGTTTTATCTAAATTTATTGGTGCATCTAGACTTGAGATACATTTTTTCTTTTATTTTCCAAAGCATATACATTCTTAAGGTAAAGCTATTAGCACTATTGAAAACATACAGCTTAATTATTTTTATCAAACTTTCAGTAACTGCAACTGAACGGTGAGGGCAGAAGTAAAGTAAGAGGGGTAGAAAGGAAGCCTTTGCTGTAAAATACAGAGATATCACACAGGATATTTCTGCCTTCCTGTTAAGTACAAGCTTTAGCAATGTAACGAAAAGGACACCAGAGTATCCTAGCAACAACCAAAGAAACCAGTTGCTGTCAGCTGCACAACCCTCTTCACCCGGTCCCAGCATCAGGGCCAGGACATAACAACTCTTCCCTAACATAAAACATAATGAGATAAGAAATAGGAGGTTTAGACCTTCTTTTGGCACCAAGCACCCAGTCCCATTTACTACTTCCTTTAGGAGACCAGACTTCCCAATCTGTTCTCAATTAATGTTTATCATGGGGTGATGAACTTCCACCCACCTTAAGTGATTATCCAAAAGGGGACCCTTTTTTAACCACCTCATTTAGCCATCAGGTACCAGAACTATGGAAAGCAAACACAGCACCTCTCAGCTCCCTCCCTCAGAAAGCAGATACACGTGTACAAAAACACAGCAAAGATTGATCAAAACTCTGAGGTGAACAAATGATGTAGAGAACCTCCAAATCGGACCTTTAATTGCAAAGGAAGAAGTCGGTCAATCACTTAGTTCTGTCTGATCAGTCAAAGAATCTCATTTATTTGCAAGTCCATAAAGAAGCTAAATGCTTGTGTGGATAGGAAGAGAGGGCCGTATGTATAGATATACATTATTTCTAAAAAGGGCCAAGAGTTTGCAGCTCAAATAAAGCCTCTACATCTCTGATCCTGCAAGGGAAACAATCATCTTCCAACATCTTGGCAACAACTGCAAAGACAGTTCACTCACTGAAGATCAATTTAAATAAAATAGGTTTTATAATAAATATGATGCTAGAGAAGCAGAAGCACCAAGATGGTTTGGTTCTTTTGCCAAATACATGTCTTTTAGGTCACAAAACATTACGCAAAGGACCTCGCTTATTAAAAGATGCAGGACAATTCTTCTGAGGATTGCATTATAAAATACGTGTCCATTATATTCACTGTTTCTGCCAGGACAGCATAAGCTGCACAAGAAAATGTGGTACATCCATCACTTGTCTTGTGTATTTTCTGCTTTAAACACATAATCTGTTCGTGTTACATCCCTGAACGGTAAAAGAAGAAGAGAGCAAAGGATCGTTCTTCTCGTTCCTCACCTTGTCCCAAAGGAAAGAAAGGTGAGGGAAGAGAATTGTTCCAAATTTCAAGGAGGAACAATGAAACCCAAGGCCTCCAAAGCTATTGATCCGCTAACTGAAAAAGGGAAAGGGTTGGTCAACAAGGTGAATTCAAGGTGTAGCTAAGAAATTAGAGATAAGATACATTCTTTGAGAAACATTGACTACATACAAAAGTGAGAGGTGTCTATCAAGAAAACAGAAAAAAAAACCCACCCCAAAAAACGACACTTAGGAAATGACTTGCTCACATCAGCACATCTGATAATTTAACAAAAAAGTGCAATAAAAGTGCTGAGTTTCTAAAATCTCTCTTTACAATTACCAGCTTGTCACTGCAGAACGTGTCTGCGGGGCTGCGTACACTTTCCACCATGATTACAGAATTTAAGGTGCCTCTTCAATGGCTGTAGCTACAGGACTGTAACAATTTATTTCAGCCTGAACTGCAACCATTACACATATTTAGACTGGATCATGCTAGCTAAAATAATGTGGAAACATTTTGAGAAGAGGGAAAAGTTCTTCTTTCCACCCCCCCCGCTAATTCCTAAGGTTTTGCGACTTCTGATGCTACAAAGAGGTTTCATTCATCAACAACAATACCATTTACTTACAGAAAATTATATACTAGGTAAAACTATCAGTTTCCACTTCTTTCTTAACCTCTATGTATTAGTGACAAAAGCAAAACATTCTTAGATTTTCTTTAAAAAAACAACCCACATCACTGATTTTAGGCTGTACTCCTACACAGTTTAACGAAATTTCATTCAGAGTGTCTTTACTGATACATACCTTGCAAAGTACACCCTTTAGGAAATCAAGAAATCTTTCACAAACATCCCATAATACACAGCCTATTCATGTAAATTGTTTCAGTAATGAACTATCCCCTTTCTTAGAAATGCCTCCTTATTTTTGAAAGATTTCTATAACATCGGCTTTCAGTGTTAACATATTTTCTGTCAATCTTTTGATAATTTAAATTAAAAAAAAATTTTTAGAGATTTCCTGAATTTCAAGTCATTTTTGTAACATTTTTTTTTTTAGTTCCTGTCAGGCTATCAATAATTTTCTTTGAGGTACTGTCAGCCAGAATACGGAGGTTTTGCAATGCTATAAATGTTATCAGCGTGATGTGACCAGGTGTTTTTTTGGCTATGCATTTAAGACCATAGTCAGAGAACATTAATTTTAAGAAATTATGTTCTCTTAGTGGAGACACATTACCCAGCCATGTCTATTCTCCCTGCTCACTGTAACATGGAGTAAAACAAGTCATAGCTCAGGCTCTCAGTGGGACCTTCAGGCAACCATAGGTGAGATCTCATCCAGACTGCTGACTTCTATTGGAAGGGTTAACTGTGACTATAATAATACTTTTCTTCCAAATCATTGTCTAGTTAATCAAGAGCACAGAAATTTTTACTGTTCTATGGTATATTTAAGTTAGCTTTAGAAGCCAGAAGCATTATATTGATTTTCCAAACACTAATGTCCACATAATAATATCCTTTCCCTGCGCCTTTTATAAAGTTTCTTTAATGAAATGATCCTGACAGGACTGTGAGGTTGTTTTCCTTCCTAGAGAAAGGAACGCTTCCTTCAGAATTCCATTACAGTATTGGTAAAAAATACAGTACAAGCCTATTGGGTTTCTGTAAGAGCATAAACGTTTTGAGAGCAGTGAAATAATTGGTAACATTCATACTTAGTATTGGATTTAATACAGTGTGACTAATGTGTATTAAAGAATCACAGACGATGGGGATGAAAGGGACCTCAGGAGGTCAGGTAGTCTATCTGCTTGCCCCAAGGCAAGATGAACTACATCTAAACCATCCCTGACAGATATTTACCTAACTTGTCCTTGGAAATTTGCAGTGATGGAGATTCCACAATAATCCCAATCTGTGTCTGCAAGACAACTTCCTCTCATGCTAATCGTCAGGAAAATATCTCCTTATTTCCAGCCTGTATTTCTACTGCTAGTTTACTGTAGCCCATTACTGTCTGCTCTACCTTCAGGAGACAACAGAGTCACTACCCTCTGAATGTCGGTTTTTAACATGCTTCAAGACTCCACTGAGATCTGTCTAAAGAACTTCTGTGCTCCAGTTGCAGGTTCCAGACGTACACCCATCTTCACAGCCTTCTCTAACTGATCTCGGGTTTTCTTGAAGGATTCATCCATGTTATGGCTGAGCAGAACAGAAACACTTTGCATGTTGTTCACTTTAAATTCCAGTTTATCACCTCCATGTTTTTTTAAATCAGTAGCATTAATCATACAACACTGCTAATATATTTTATGTTCAATATACCGTATAACCCCAGATCTTCTTCTGGAGACCTGCTACACTATTTTATTTATTCAATTAATTATTCCTCCTATAAGTTATTTGGCGTATCTTCACTGAAGTCCATGTAGTTTATTCCAGATCACTGACCTAAATCTTCTTGAATTCTCATTCTATCATCTAATCTGCATGCAATTATTCCTTCTACCTTTTTTCCAACTTTGAGGTTATGACTGCAAGAAAGATACCCCTTCCTCAGGATACTTATCAAGCCAAATTAGTACCAGATTATTACCAGACCCAACACTGCGATAAAGCCTGATATTTCACTCAGGTTCAACCGTGACTCAGTGACAGCTTATTTAGAAGATAAGGATTTAACAATCGACATGACAAAAAGAAAACTGTCAAACCAATCTGTGTTCCTCCTTTGACATAATAACAGACTTTATCAATGCAGAATATCTCCTGTTGTATTTGAGAGCCTTTTCACTCTACCCCAGTTGAATACCCATAAGAAAACAAAGGAAATGCGTATTGGGTGAAATTATCCTAGACGCTTACAAATAGGTTATATTATTTTTTTCTGCTATTCTTTGGAGGACTGATGCTATCCCACAGGCATCTTAACTTTCTCCTCTCCTTAAAGTCAGAGGTCATTTTTGTCTTTGTGGAACTTTGACAATTCTTTATGTTTTACCAACAAACTTCATTAAATCCCAGTTTGAAAATAATTATTTTCTAACCTGGTCTATCTTTTGGTGAATTGAGCAGACCGATTTGCTGATATTAACTTTGCTAGATGCACATCAACTTGGGGATCAGGATGAATGGGAAAAGCAGCTTTTCTGCACTACCATCTTTTTTTGAAGAACTGCAGTTATACAACACTGATGAATAGAAATTGAAATAAGGTTATTTTTTAAATGTAAGTAAAAACTGACTGACTGTATAAGAAGAGCTTAAATCTTCCATTTCTTTGCAGAGAAATAAGCTTAATTTCAGAGGCTGTAATTCTGAAAAATTCTCTTCTCACCTTGTCTTGGCCTTGACCTAGTGCAGCCTTTTTTAATCCAGGGAATCCAGAAACAGTGGTGTTTGTGGTCAGGGAAGACAATAATCAAAGTTAGAAGCAAAATGATCTACTGTAAATGAAGAAAGAGACAAACACATCCCTTCACACTTCCCACAGATTCCTGTCTGAGAGTTCACTATTCCCAATGTGTTCTTTATTCCTCCCTGTCCCTCATCGCATCGATTGTGGTCTAAGAAAATGACATTTAGAATGGTGATTGTCTGTTACTTTGGTACGTGCCATGACTCCCAGTTCTTTGATTTCCTCAGGAGAGGTTTCTTGAAGGAGACCTATGTTGAGGGTATGCAGAGAATTAGAGAAGAAAAGGAGACAAGCCTTCCAAAATCCATTTTATTTGGTCATGTTCATCACCTCATCACTCTATGCTCTACAGAGAACACTTTAGAGCAGCCCTACATAGTACACAACAATTTTTCTACAGCTCCAATGCATTTCATAAAAGCCATTTATATCAGAAGTTTGTGCATCAACAATATGACCAACACCAATAATAAAATACCAATGAAGTAAATTAAGTGATTAAAGGAACTAACCACCTTGTACGAGACAGAGAATGTTTTGAATTAAATACAAATTCAATACACATTAAATTCAAATTCAAAAAACATTGAGGAAAATGAAACTCAACCCAATGGCCAAGCAAATTAACTAAATCTATTTTTTCAGTTAGACTGAAACTAAAAATAAGAAGAGAATTCATATGGCAAGAATGATGAACTTTTATGAGGATGGCATACTAGACAAGTATCAGAGTTAAGCAAGGCTTACAAAATTAAATGCATGAAAGTCCATTTCTTATACTATACATATGAGTTGATTTGGTTTTAATGTAAATGTACAAATACTTCATAGCCCTATAGTTAGTGGAATTAAGCCCAGAGTCATAAGACATTCTAGTTAGCTAGAGAAAAGACAGAAAGGGAGTGACATTGCTCAATAATAATACAAGCACTTGCAACCTGTCTGTCAGATGCCTCTGTGTCTACCCTCTATGGCCCTGCTGCCAAAAAAAAAAATTGCATTATACATAATAATATTCAAAGTTGATTCAAATATTTAGTATAGAAAGCAGAGATCTTACATTTTATTCTTGCTCTATCATCACAATGATCATTGACATTGGATCACATAACACAGAAACAAATCACAAAGAGACTTGGCTTTTGCTTTTCTACAACTCCAAGAAAGGTGTTTTATACCATACTTCTTTTATAAATCTCAGTTTTTGTATTAGAGTGTGCTGTAAAAAAAATCAATCACAATAAAGCATACCATACCACTGCTTCCAGGAGCTGGTCCTATACACTTGGATCTATAAAACCTAGATATTATATAAATTAAGTGACTGGCTTGAACAAAGAGATTGCTAGTCTGTTATCTGATGTTTGACTTGACTTGAAACGTCTCCAAGAAAGATACAATGGACATGTGTGCTACAGGCTAATATGAGTCTTTGCTACTGTCACTCATTTTCTCTTGGTCTTCCTTAATTCATTACTGACAGACATAAACTATAAGTTATTCATTCAGAGAAGAGTTTATGATTTTCTCTGGAATTCAGGGCGTTGTGTAAGACACTATTAGCGATTGTAATTCTATTCAGAGCATTTTGCATTTTCCTCAAGTGAAGCTGTAGGATGTAAGAAGTAAGACACATAATAAACTAATCTGATATAGCATCTCGAGCTATGTAGGGCAAGGATGGCCTGTCTTCTTAGCCCTAAAAACCGCGTGGATATCTTCCTACGACTGATAGCCACCTGACATGCACGTCTCCGAAAGCTGATGGGGAATGGTGCCCAGGGAGCAGGTCACAGGCAGACAGTCGTGCTTTTCCCCAGTCCCCACACTTGGCTGTCAGCAGGCTGGACTGAACACACAGCTGCGTCCTCGGCTGTCCTAGTGATGTCTGCCTTAATTGTCCCTGCCACGGCGCGAGGAGCCGGCACACCGAGCTGTCCCTGTGCCACAGCAGCTTTGCCGCCAGCCACGGTGTGTGGCACAGACACCAGAACAACAGCTGAACTGCTGGGGAGCCACACGTGGCTGAGGGATGTTCCACAGCAAGTGTGGATGCGAAAATATCCTTTACAACCAATATGCAGACGAAAATTGAACATGCAACAGGAGCACGTGGTATTACAGCTTACCATGTTTTCATTTCTGGCTGTGAAGACAATTCTTCAGGAAGGTAAAATCTGTGCTGTTTTATGGACTGAAACAGTTCTGGAGACATTCTTTTAGAAACATCATAATAATGGCCAAACTTCGTAGATGTCGTCGGGCTGGTCTGTGGAAACGAGAAGTCTGATTACAATCACCTCCACTTAACCATCTGCTGTTCTTGCTATATACAGGAATGACAATAGGTATACTGAATTAATACAGTAATGGGATGCCAATAGCTTTTTGTGTGTTGAGCAACAAATTACTTAGCTCTGATTCCAGTTATTACAGAAAGCTGGTGGTTTTCATAAGCTTTGGTCTTGCTAATAACTACCATAACAGTAAAAGGAAAGAATACCAACATACCAGACATGGCCATGTATTTAGTTAGGCTTCTGAAAGCAGTCACTATGTATTTCCACAATTTTGTTTCACGCTTCAGCTTACAGAAAAATATTCAACTGTTAAGATTAATTAGAATAATTTGATTTAGAGTATTTTAAAATTATTTGATTAATGGATGTTAGGCCTGGTCAGTTATCAGAGAAGATAAATTGTAACAACAACACAGTCTCTTTACTACAAAAACAATAGAATAATCAAACCAAACACAAAGTTTTCATTAAAACAAATAATTAGTTTTTAATTAAATAAAACACAGAACTGCTCATGTATATCTAGTCATAAGAGGTAGATGAGTTCTACTCACAAAAAGACAGCAAAACACATTCTCTCAGACAGTGTTCCAATTTATTTACCAGCTTCTGATTTTTAAAGAAGCAGTCTAATAAAACATAACAATCTATCAAAATCTAAATATATTTAACGTAAAATGTAACTTTATTTAAAACGAGGATTCTGAAAGCAATTTAAACAGGGGCTGTTCTTTGGCCTATAATCTATTCTTTATCCGGATTACAGCTCAGAATGTTTTTACTGCAATCTCTGCCAGAGCTCATCTTTTTATTGTGTACTTCCAAGCCCCCTTAATGTTTTAGAAAGGCCTTGACTAACTGAACTTTGATCTGATGTCTTCATTGAGGAAAGCTCCAGGTTGCCCATTTCAGATGCAAATCCTCACTGAGGCCCAATAGAGTTTAGTAAAGACAGCAAAAAAGAAGAAACAAGAAGTTTCCAGGATCCTCTTTGAGAATCCTGAGGCACATTGGTGTCCTTAATCCACCCTGCCGCATGGATTAAGGTAGGTGATAACCTCTCTTGATTCAAAAGAATGAGCACAGCGCCTACAAACTGGGTGGAGACCAGGATTTGGCTATAATAAAACACCATGCAATAAAAGCTCGGTCTATGTCAGAAGCCTCTGAATAGGCCTCAGTGTACTGCATTCCCAGGCTTAGCGGGGAAGCTTGCAAAAAGCCTACCTGAATCAAGTAAGCATGAATAATCTGCCTTAGCACAACGACCGTGGAGAGCGCGACGCAGAGACTTGCCATTCCTCTTAAGTTGGATCTGATAAATTTATTAGTGGATTGGAGGCTCGAGCCTGTTCTTTCCCGGATTCCTGGTTTGCACAAGGAGAAATACACTAAATTGTCAGTGAGCAGAGTGGGCTTTTATGCTACCGTCTGCTGTTAATGTTTCTAATTGCAATACTAATGTGCTAGAAATCTCAGATTTAGGATGAATCAAGGCAGAAAATTGATTTCATGCTGTGACAGTTTATATATTGCCCCAAGAACATAAGCAGCTCATTCAAAAAAAAAAAAGAAAAAGAAAAAAGGAAAAAAAACCCTCACACTGTCTTGCATTGCAAACTAGGCGACCCATACACTCCAAAGCTTAAATGAAATGAATCTGTGGTTCAGATGGAAGTAACAAACTGACAAAGACACATCAAGCACAACAAGGCCTGCTACTCTGACAGGTTTCTTATAGAACATCTCTCTTTTTCTGTTACACAAGGTATATGCAATATGGAAAGAGAAACTGTCATACAAGAGTGCAAATACAAATACCATGCATAACAACAAAAGCGAGTTACCTACCTAGTCCGTATACGCTCTAATAAAAGGGAAGGGAATATCTCAACTATCAATGAAAATCTCTTCATTACTCAGAAATAAAAACTACCTTAGGCACCAACAATACAGCTTTTACTCAGCATTTTGCCCTCATCTAAAGTCAGATATCAGACAGGAAAGTTTTCTGCTAACATGTTTAGAGTTCTAGTTAAAAGCAAAGCTATTTTTGCTCTTTCATACTTGAAACTACTTAACAGTTGTTTTCAAAAATGTACTAGTGTACTAGTTCAATAAGTTTGGAAAATACACCTTGAAATTTTATTCAATGTTATTTTTTTCACCAAAATAAAGTTAAATGATAAATCACAACTGAAGTTGTTAATTGAACGATAGTACTAAGTATACTAAGCATCCAGGGTGCTGCGAGGCAGCATCTGATTGTTCCTCAATGGAGTATATTCACCAGTCAAATTAATTTAGCATAGAACCAGAAGTTTATGATACCTGCATTACAAAATATTTAAAAATATGAATTTCAACCCTAGTTTTCACTAATTAGAATATTCTGAAGTATTTTAGGTACAGATAGATAAGAATTAGTCTTTAACTTGCAAATTTTAATTAAAAAATTAACATATACATGAAACATATTGTACCTCAACTATACAGAATGATCAGCATCCATTTCAGAAAGCTACAATTATAACAAGGGGAACACCCCAAGAAAGACTGACCAGTTTATTCTACCTTGCATAATCAAATTTCAGTAATAAAAGGGAAGTACATTATGTATTGTAGAGAAATATTATATTAGTGGACAAAGCGATTCCTTCTATGAAGTTATAGAGGACAAGTGCACATGTAACTGGGTTATATGTTTTTCTGTTACGTTATAACATCAAAACACTATTTGTTAATGACATGCAAATGTTTCCGTATCACTGTATGAGGAATTCTGCTAGATTTTAAAGCAGACAAATTTTGGGGGTGCTTCAGAGTGGCACAATAAGCTCCACAATACTAAAATTGATGAGATTATATTATTACCCTAGAGGCTGTTTGATTTGGCATGTCACCATATATAAGTCTTTTCTGACACAACTATATAGCCATGTCTGTGCAATTTCACAGAAAACCAAACATGCCAAGCCTTGTAAGATCATTTTGTCACATTCCAATTATGTTTTTTTAAGAATACGACTGAACTTACTAGGCAGTTACAACTCCATCTAGACCAGAATTTATAAGTGTAGGCTAAAATGTATAGACAAAACAAGTTTTTTGTTCAGGATACTGAAAAATGCTGTGATTTTATTGACTGTGCCAGTGGTTTGAATAAGAAAGTCACCAGCCACGGGAGATATTTTGTTCATAAAACACTAACAACTGCAAATTCTGAAAGACTGACCACTGGGCTTATTTCTTGTATTCTCCCTGCACAATGATGAGCTTCTAGTGACAGTGAAGCTGATACAATCTCAAGTGCTTGCTTTAGTTGTTATAAGCAGGTCAAGAGCTTGCTTGACACAGTACTTTCACTACAGATAGCTCGTAAGTACTGTTGATTAAACCTTCTTAAGTAATTGGTCTACAATTGAATTTGGGCAAAGTTTCTACGTGACCGAATTATTCCAACTTTCAAAAATCTGTCTCAATTTAACAATAGTCAGTGAAAAATCCCATGGCATTTTAATGTTTTTACTTTTAAATTAATATTGTCTGTATTAAGTTTCACAGTTCCTGCAAACTCTCAAATTGCCTTTCTCTCTGTATCTCCAATGATCAAAAAACATAGCGGTATATGGAAATTTACCCTCAGGAGGCAATCCTGTAACACCGTCCATTAGCAGCTCTGTTGCCCGGATTCTACTGATAAGCATTTGCTCTGCAAATTCATTTTGACTGCAAGGGGAAAAAAGTATGAAATGCCGCTTACCTCCATTTTTGGTAAATTTTGGTAGCGCCAAGCTATTTTCATAGCATCCTGAAATTCTTCAGACTTCGCGGCTGTTGTTTCTTCTCTCAATTCATTTCTGTAGGTATCACCAAGCAAAGGGGATGGAAGTTCCTACAGGTGGAGAGTGAAAGAAAGTCAGCTATCTACAGTAGAAATGGCAGTTCGGATTTTGATCCCCCCCCCGCAAAAAGTTAGCTAATACTGTTATTTATCTTCATATAATAGACAGTTGTAAAATCTGTAACAAAACTTGATTAAAAGAACTGTTCTGAAAGACTGGCTCTTACTAATACTGAGCAAGGGAAAAATTGTAATTATCATCAGAAAAATGAATTATACAAATATAAGAGAATGCAGAAGGGAAATATCACATCGTATACTTTACACAAGCAACACATCTTGAGCAGCAGCCATATTCTTCTTTTTTTTAAAATATTTCTTTAAGTGTTTACCTAAACTCTTCCATTTCTGAGAATAGATAAGTTTCTTGTGTAGGGAATTTAAGCCTATTCGATAATTGATTTCCTTGTTAGCTTCTGTAAATCTTTCAAAAGTATTCAACAGACCACAGTAGCCTACAGACACAGGACAAAAACAACTGTTATAGGATGGTTTGAATTTCTGTTCTGTGAATACGACATCTACAAACAAGTGATACCTCATGAGCACAAACAAGGGACTAAAAGGAAGGGGTAAATATTTAATGCTGGAATCTTTATAAGTTTCTAATGCAAACATTTCTGGCTTTAAAACAAACAAAAAGCATTGCAGAGAGGTAGATCGAATTGTTTTATGAGGACAGAACTGCAGCTTTGATTTAGACTTAGATGAGGAACGAAGTTTGATTACAAACTTTCTGCTTTCTACCTTTGTCACATTGCTGAAAAAGTAAATGACGCTGGGTGGATATCAAGGGCAGCATTCAGAAGTGATGCATTGGACTCCTACACCTGCTAGGAGAAAGAAGGGCAACCGAGTTTTGTGACCCAACTTTATCACCCAGCTGTGAAAGGAACTCTCTATCTGCTTCAAATAGATCAAGAATTATTTGCAAACTAAGTTTTCATTAAGCAAAGACTCTTGAGAGAGAACTGAGATGCAGTCTCAAGGATTAAAAATATATAAAGCTGGCCAGTATCTCTGTTACAAGCTATTAGGTGTTAAGCCATAAAAATAAATAAACAACAAAATAAATATATTTAAAAACTGTAGAAGAAGAATCTCGATTGACATGTGGGATACACATGAACCGCTGCACACAGGCAGAGTTGATACTGACCATAAACATCTAAATGATATTCATGGTTTTATGTAGGCAGATGTGGTACAGACAGACACATAGAGAAAAAAACAGTGAGCGTTCAAATTAATCCATTTTGGGTTTAGTATTAAACTAATTCACAGAATCACAGAATGTCAGGGATTGGAAGGGACCTCAAAAGCTCATCCAGTCCAATTCCCCTGCCGGAGCAGGAACACCCAGATGAGGTTACACAGGAAGGCGTCCAGGCGGGTTTTGAATGTCTCCACAATAGGAGACTCCACAGCCTCCCTGGGCAGCCTGTTCCAGTGTCTGTCACCCTCACTGAGAAGTTGTTTCTTCTCAAATTTAAGTGGAACCTCTTGTGTTCCAGTTTGAATCCATTACCCCTTGTCCTATCATTGGTTGTCACTGAGAAGAGCCTGGCTCCATCCTCAGGACACTCACCCTTTATATATCTGTAAACATGAATGAGGTCACCTCTCAGTTTCCTCTTCTCCAAGCTAAAGAGCCCCAGCTCCCTCAGCCTTTCCTCATAAGGGAGATGCTCCACTCCCTTCATCATCTTTGTTGCCCTGCGCTGGACTCTCTCCAGCAGTTCCCTGTGCTTCTGGAACTGAGGGGCCCAGAACTGGACACAATATTCCAGATGTGGTCTCACCAGGGCAGAATAGAGGGGCAGGAGAACCTCTCTAGACCTAATTCAGTATTAAAGAATACAGGACAGAAAACCTGCATATAGTAGAGTTCAATATGTAATCTTATGAACATCATTATTTTAGTGTAAATTAACATAATATCTCAAATTACTGACAAAATTGAGAACAAACATTCCTAATTTGAGGACAGTTGTTTCTGTCTCTCTTTCAGTGAGTGGTCAGTACACCCTCCAAGATAAAACATAATGGAAGCTACAAAAACTTTAAGCAGTTACTTCAATAAAGTTGCAGAAATAGGACAACTGTACTCCTGTGTTTTAGCAGGTAAGCTGAAGATGCAAACAATTACAGTTACATTTTCAGACTTCTTACAGCTTGTTCAAAAGCTACACTTGTACACAATAAACCCCTATTACTATGGTTAGAGAAAAATAAGCTTCATGGGTAGGAAAGCTACACAGATATTATAATTTTAAGGTAGTATTTAGAGGTTTTGTTAAATGTACAGATTTATAACAGATGCTTCAGCAAAAAAGAAGAAATTTACTTTCGTCCAAGTTTCTTTATATCTACCCAGAAAGAAAAGAGGGAAACTTTTAAACCAAAAGCAAAGATTTTTTGACAGATAAAAGAAAAGGAAAACAGAACACTTCACTGAAAGGTTCTGAGAAAGTATAAATACAAACATGAGCCGACAAGCACGCCAATGCATTTCACATGTATAAAGATACAAATTATTTGCCTTTACTTCTAGGAGCATTATATAAAGGATTTTTCTAAAAAGGAAGATAGATGTTATTTTGAATCTCTAATTTTCTAACTCAGGTGTCCATAAGAAAGAGTTAATTAATCTTATTTTCCGATTGAGGTGTTATTTGGAAAGCAAATTACTGAACAGTTAAACTATTATGCAGACTTAATTTCCTAATAGAGTTATTCAGAGATGTAAGCTGGCCAAGTTAAAAATGTCTTTGTTTTCCAGTCAAGAGTTGCTAATATGTGACCATCTCAAAATACCACTCAGTTATAGTAATAAAAAAACAAAGAAAATCAATCTTAATTTAAAAACTGCATTCTGTAATGGAATAATTCTGCAGGCCAAAACATTTCCAGGTATCTCTTCCCGTCTTTCACCAAGATCAACTGGTTCCCTGCAACTTTTGATAGTGGTGGGTAACCTTTGTTTTTCTGAAAACAGGTGCCAGCCACAGTTTGGAAGAGACCATGAAATACTGCTTAAGCATTTTCTCAAAGTCCCTGAGTTTGCCCCTGTTTCAGATCCCACCACAGATGCAATCAGTTGCTCCCTCATTGTGCTCTGGCATCATCCACAAAGCTGAAATCCAGAAAATGGTATATTTTGCCATTCACCTTTACTGTAAGTAAAGAGAAAACCAGCACCAATATTTTGTCTTAAAGCTATTGAATATTTTTCTTCTCTAGAAGAACTGCAAATGTCTGTCACTCATACTATTGGTTCATTATTATGATATAATTATTGGCAAAGACAAATCTGTGAGAGGCAGATTTAGCTACATACATTTGCTTTTATATAACCACACACAATGTTTTACACAGAGACTGTATTCTATGCTAAAATAGAACAGGAGTCAAGACAATAAGGGGCAAGAGGTTCTCCAAGTCTTACTGATAAAGCACAAACTATAATACTTAAAGACCCTCATGTTACACTGAAAAAGTTCCTGCCTTCCAGTCAAACAGAGAACAAAACCTCCGTACCTGGCACTGCATGGAAGGAGACATTACAAATACCAGCTGTTGACACCAGGGCAGCTCAGTCCAAAACAATCTGAGACAGACACTATCAGTGCAAGACAATTAGGCACTGTGGTGGGCCTTAACTGTTGCTAAGAATGAAGCAGATTAAGAGATCAAGGAAAAATGGCTTCACCTGAAGCTGATACACATTTTGGCTGTTAGACATGAAAACCTGTCTAAGTACCCACCTGAAATTGCTTTTTTTTTTTTGGCCAATAAAGTTCACTTTTTATTTTATTATTTTTACTTTATTCTGACTCAATAAAAAAAGAATATTATGGGTGACAGACACTGGAACAGGCTGCCCAGGGAGGTTGTGGGGTCACCTACTCTGGACACATTCAAACCCGCCTGGACACCTTCCTGTGTAACCTCATCTGGGTGTTCCTGCTCCAGCAGGGGGATTGGACTGGATGAGCTTTTGAGGCCCCTTCCAATCCTGAACACTCCGTGACTCTGTAATTATAAAATGATTCTTTAAACATGACTAAATGCACACAAACAACGTGAGAAAGCCCTGACTCGGTACCTGCCTTGTGCTGTTCCATCCCTTGCTGCCCACAGCAGGAACTGGGACCACTTGGAGAACTCTGACACCAAGAACAACTTTTATTTCCTCAGTTGCTTCTCCCAAATGCATTTACCTAATAACTACCATCCCCAGCTGAAGGACATGTCTCTTAGATGTACCATGTTCTTTTCCATATGCAAGAAACACGTTCATGCGATGCACTGAAACTTAAAACATTTCTGGGGCTATTAGGTCTCACGGCCATGTAATTTTCAATCCCAACAAACCCTTTGCTCTAAAGCAAACGTATCTTGAATCATATTCTTGGATCTGATGGTTGTGGACTCCATGGCCAATTAGCAGGCTTTGTACATAAGGCAGCTGCAAGCTGGCAGAGGGAGTCTGCCTGTGGAGGTGACTGGTATGCTGAAGATCAATGGCTTGAGCTCCACCTGGTCTATTGACTTGCTTAAATACATTCCAAGATGTACCTAAGCACAAACAGGAAAAAAATTCCAATCCTATTCACAGTTTGAGTATATGTGTAATTTGAACACATTTTAGATAAAGATTGATGAACAGAACTAATAAAGATTGTTTACCTCCAGATTTGCATCCTAACTTTATCACTATTATCTCAGCTTCTGTTTACCCTTATTTGCCTCCCATTCACACTAAACTGTATGAAAGAGAAGCAAAACGTGCTTGCTGTTTGAAGGTACAACTATGTTGACTAGAAGCCAACATGCATTCATTCATTAGCCTGGTAAAAGACTAAACAGAATAGCTAGGTGATTGCTAATGGTGTTTTTCCTTAGGATATACTGATTTATATATCCCAGTCCATAATTTTCAAAAATTTTTAAACTAAATCTTTGTATAAACATACTTAGACAAGGAGAGAGCTTGACATTGGTTAGTAGGCTTGGGACTGATGAGAATTACAGACACAGAATCTAGTTCTATAAACCTGCTTTATGGACAATATAAAAAATAGTGAAATTGAAATGATCCAAACATTTATTTTTATCTTCATCACCTCTTTTTATCTTCATGGCAACTGGAACTGAAATAAAAGGCTTTCCCCTTCTTCTGACACCGCAAATTAAATATTATTTGTTTTAAGGAAAAAGCTCATTAAAAACCTGACCCTGCCTGAGTGATACAGAGCACCTAAGTGAGAAAAAGTCCCCAGTTATCCTAACACAGGTATATTCTCAAAGATAAAGGCTAGCTGGATATACATGAAAGGTTTCATTAGCATCCAAGAACTAATTCATCGCTTCTCAGATCGTTCTCAAATACAGAAGGCAAAATGAGAGAGTTCTGGAGAAGGTGAAGCAGAGCAGCACCCAAACCAGCCACACAGCACCGGCTGCTGCTGGCACAGCTGCACCTAAACCGACGTGGAAACAGGAAAACTTTACTGCAGAACACGTAGGGAGAGCAGTGGAGGACGTGGTTTCCACATTTAAACATGTCTAAGCCTGGGCTTTTCCTCAAAGTATCTGTGTGAGGGAGATTCAAGAGCACAATTCCCTTTCCGCCAGTTTCATTACAAACTGAGAAACAAAGACACTGGTTCCCAGCAATCTTATTAAATCATTATGTGAGAGCTCTACTTCTCTACTGTGTATGAAAAGCAGTTACATTTTGCTGAAATTATCAGGATTTTAAAAAGGATTTGGGATTTAGGATTAAATAAATTAATATTCTTAGAAAAAAAATAAATCAGAATTTCAGAAGAATACACGATTATTAAAATGTTACTTCCAAAATTTCATCCAGAATTTGGAAATAAGACTGTTATTTAAACAAAAGACTAAGAAAAGGAGAGTTGATTTATCAGCCCATAATATCTCTATTTAACCTATTTCGGCTTAAAAATATCTCAGCTCCCACATCATGTAGCTTTGAAGAGCTTTGGGCCTGACAATTTTGTGGCATCAGTGTGTCAACTCCTGAGAACTGTTACATTCTCCCAAGGCTAAAAAAAGACAAGTGTCTCCTAAGGTATATAAAAAACAAAGCATGTAGCAGTGCATTAGTTAAAATAGGGAAAAAAAAAGAAAATATACAGCATTTCTTGGGGTCAACTAAAATACAAGTCTTTGCTATGCATCATAAAGCCACAAAAAGGCAGACAAGTGCTAAAGTTATTAAGTGCGGTTTGGTTGGGGCGTTTGTATCTGGAGTGAGATGTAAGAAGGAAAAAAAGAGAGTAGGAAGTTCGTTGCTATGTTTTAAAATAGAAGATAAGTTTGGAAAAAGATGGTTTTCTGAAGCAGTAATACTGAATGACGACACAATTAATTTTGTTTCCTACAAACCAAGCTTATGAAGGTTTTATCGCAAAAATGAAAGGATTTATTTCATTCATAAATCTTTTATCTCTGCAATAAAATGATGTACAAACCATAGCTGTTGGCAACCCAGGTCTTTCTGTGTTGCTGCCACATTGCTTTGCCTGCCTTGTTTTGGCAGATGCACGAAGCAAAATCAGATTCTAACAGTTTGACCTCTCTCCCTTCTTATGTTCTCTAGGGGATAATAAAATCCAAGATACAATCCCACAGCAGTTAATGAAGCTTAACCTCACACCCTCTTAATTACCAATGCATTACACCAACTATAGGCATCATACTCCTCTCTAAGCTATTTTACAATGCTAAAGAAGTACTACTGTGCTATTATTGAGCAACATAATCCAAGCTGTATGTGAAATCCCTCTTATAGAAAATCCTTTGATCCTCATGGGTTTCAATAACTGTATAATTAATAGTACTAAAGAATTTAAAACATTATCTATTTATGTATCGATAAATATGTTGTTCGCATGGTTTTATGCAACTATTTTGCAATGCAATACAATCACAGCTATGGTCAAAGAAATATGAAATAAAAAATTATTAAAGGGAGTACAGTTCACTGTTGATCTCGAATTACGATGATATTTAGATATCACACGAATTTAAGGCTCTTTTTCATTATGTTAATTTTTAGTATTTAGAGGCCACCAGATGGTAAGTCAGGAAGGGTAAATATTTTCTTTTCACTAATGTATTATATAAATGTCAGTTTAAAGGGCCCTGCTCCCAAAAGGGGGGAGGATTCTATTTTGATCGTAAACACTTGTGAAGACAGGGTCTATTGTTAAAGAACACAAATGACTGGATACAGAATTTTTCTCCTTTCAGTGGCCCTTGTACAACAATTTATTTCCCTCTCCAGGTAAGGCTGTTCTACAGAAATTTTTCTCTGACATTCAAAAGGACTAAATGGATGTCAACCCAGGATAAATGAGAAACGCGGGAAGAGAAAAAGGAAGAAATATTCCTCTGCTTTATGAAATAAAAAAGGATAATTGAAAGTTCTCTAAGGGGTATTCTTTTTTTAACCCATGAGAATATATTCTCTACTTCACATACACCGAAGTGAACCCTACAGTCAAGTCGCAGAGCTCTTTGCTGTAACTTCCTCACACTATGGCTCCATTTCACAAGACTGAAATGAATGCATATGAGAAGATTAGATGAATTTTTCATTATTTTATCTTTTTTTTTTGGAATCAGTCCATGAATGCTTAAGTAAGGAAAAGATAAATACAACAAAAAAAGAGAACTACATACGAAACAAAAGTAATGTGAAGTAACTAAATAAAAATGAGAGCTCTGACCCAAATTGTGTAAACTCTGCCGCAGTGTATAATGAGCTGGCCTAACCAGATTTACTAATAACAACATTATTCATTAACACCTTAAGAGATTAATACTTTCAGCCACAGTTTTCTCATTGAGAAAATCAATTCTACAAAGTTATCAACCAAATTTGTAAAATAGTTATTTCTGAACACTGAAGCCTAAACACTTTTGTTTTTTAAACTGCTACTTTTATCATACATTTAACAGGTTAAGTAAGACTTCTGTTTAGGAACAAACAATTCCATAACTAAGATCATGAAAGAAAAATATCCTAAAAAACAGCTAAGATAGAAAAACTGAAATTTAAACCTAACATTTATTTCCTTTGGTTCTAGAAAATCTTTTATTAGATGGGTCTGAACTTTGGACAAAGACTAAGCTTTATACTTTAGAGAGTTCTCAGCGTGGGTACTGCTTAAAAGGATTTCATTCTTTTTAAACACAAGTGATTATTTTTTTCCAGCATCCTCTTTCACACCCATACGACCTCTCTGTTAAGTTTATAAGACAGTTTTGTAATGCAGAAAATTAGAGTACAATGTAATTAAAATGTATGCATGTTAATACAGAAAAATGTAAACTAGATATCTCACTTACCTAACACGCAAGCAAGCAAACAGATGAGAAAGAGCTATACACTAAGGAAATGAGATTTTTCAAAGGAACGTTCAGACAGTTGCCAGGGTTTGCTTCAACCCTCGTCTTTGTGCCACAAGTCTCTCTCTGTACTTCAGAAAGACATAAAAGGTGGTAGGAACATCCAGTAGTGCTGTAGCTGTAACTAGATTTTTGCGTAGTAAGTGATAACACTTAACAGCACACAGCAGCTGAACCTCTGCAATAAGCTCATGGACTTTGAAAATACAATTGGGAAAAAAAAAGAATAACAGGAATATAGCCCTGCTTGCATATGTATATTTTACCTTTCAAGTTGTTATGCTTTTAATTTCTTTATGTGGCATCTAAAAATGTCAGATGACAGAAAAAAAATACCTCTTGCATTCATACACGGCTTCTTTCGCAACATCAGACAGCAAAGAGACAGGAAGGAATTAGAATAGCGCGCCTTGAAAATGGAAACTCGGAAAGCCCTGGTCACCAGCCTGGTCATTTCTTCCACATTTGCCTTCTTTTCGAAACAATGTTTTGGAGTCACACCTTTGAAGGAAAAATGCAAGTATCATGGTTGAATGTTCTTCACTGGAATTAAAAAGTCCATGTGCACAGCTGTGCTTTCTTTCAAGAGGTTGTTTGCACACATAGTAGGACAGCACTGAAGCTCAGTGGTTGTTCATTGGTTGGTTGGTTGTTACTTTTTCTTAATAACCCTGCAAATAAAAAGGTACATTTTGCTAGATTTTTTCTGCATTCATTTTTTTGGTGGGAAAACTGTAATTGTGCACTTTCTGTCCTTCAGGTCCAGTCAATATGACCAACTTGTTGGAGACAGAATTCTTTCAGTCTTTTTCAAATGACAAACTTAAGCAAAATGTCATCTTTAAAATATACTTTCACTCTTGTTTTAGAGATCTTTGCAGTTTGGTAGGAATTTTTAAAAAACTTGTTCCTGGAGGGTTTTTTTATCGTGTCCCTACTGATTTTTGACAAACCATTAGAGTTCTCTACCTGCACCTCCCAGCTTCCCCACCTTTCCCTGTGGTTCCCTAGACCTTTCGCGTGGTTTCTCCATATGGACTTGAAGATACATCCAGCAAGCACAGTGAAGCTGTGTATCTGATATGTAGGCACACCAAGGGCTTTGCTACTCAAGAGAATCTTCTGTGTAGTTTCTCCAGAGTGCAAAATCTTTGCACATTGTTCATTTTCAAACCTGGAAGCACAACAGCACCAGATGTATAGGGTCAATACTGCTTCGTGCCTTAGTATGGTGAGCCTCAAAGGACTTGATTGGGGAATGAATTTCCTTCTAGGAAAGCTATCCTCTATAGCAGAGGTAGGAAAAGCATCCCCGCCATAAACAGCAAACTGATAGGCTATGCCAAAGCTTTCTTCTTGAAGGATGTGCTCTTTATCCTCTCTTCTTGTAAGAGAACCTCCAAAAGGCAAACCCAACAGAGTCCAGAAGTATCCTGGAATAAAATTCCAGCTTGAGAACAGAAATTCCATAACAAGGCAGTAAGCTCACAAAGCGTTCTTCAACTTTTCCACAGGAGATGACCAGATGCAGCTCCAAGAAGCAGTTCTGGACCTTCCACTCTTCCACCTCAGGCTTCCAGGTTCCCAATGAAACAGCCATTGAGGTGACATTGGCCTTGGTCCCACAGGGAATTTGCTGGGCTTCAGGGGACACTGGTTTTCTCTTTCCCAGCACATGTAATGACCAGCAAGTCTTCCTCTCGAGACAAACTTTGCACAGGCTCCACAGCAACAGCAACTTCACAGAGAGTGCTCTTTGTTGTCAAGAGGAGCTCAAAACTGGTAAATATAATCCATTTTTTGCTCACTAACACTTGTGAGAATCAGTTCCCCCCCAATATCTAGATAAAATAGTGACTCAGGAAAAAAGGCAAAGAAATTCTTCTACAGCCATTTATTCAGTTCTAAAATTTCAGTGCCAAATCTGAAGTGGAAAAGTGAGAAATATAGAAATGCAGCCACCACAGATACAAACTGGAAGCATAACTTGGCACAACCAAGGAGAATGGGCACAAAGAACTAAGCTGTTATATAGTTACTGTATTTTTATGGCTTTCGGAAATCAGTTTGGTACCCAGCCTAACTTGCAGTAGATACAAGCCTGTTATAATTGTGGCTACAGTGATATTCTAGGAAATATTCAAACACCTTGCTTGCTGTTTCTTGCAAAAAGTATAACAGTGTTTGAATTAAGATTTCCTCTGTAATAAATATAACCATATCCTCAAATTTGTATGTTCCATTCCCAAACATATCCACTCTAAGCAACTTCAAAATAGCTGGTTATTGCTGAAAAAAATGCTGAATTATAATAAAAAATATAGCCAGAAAACACAGTGAAGTTGAGGAAACAGATAGAACAGACAGAACAGACAGAACAGAACCACGTATATTTTATTAGTTTCTCTTTGTTTTTAAGCTTGAGCACATAACAGCCTTTCATAATTTGTAGTCTACACTTAAAAAGGTATGGTACTGAAAATGGAACCTTAAGATATAGAGTTTCCTTCAGTCATTTTATTATTAAATTAGTTTTCCATGTACCAATGCATTCGATTTTATTTTATGATCAATCACAAAGTATACCATACTATTTCTTTTCTTGTACATTATTCGCAGTACTTACACTCTTACTGTAAAAAGTTGCCTTTTGTTGAAGGATATAGATTAAAGAGAAATGCTCTCAAATGTTTAAAATACTTTCTAAACCCAGCATGTATATAGTCCTGTAGGTTTTACCAGAGGTGTATAATTTTTCAGCATTACATCTTAATGCCAATTTCCTGAAGGAGCTTTGACTACAAAAGGCATGAATATGTTTTCAAAGGATGATGGATAAATTGGTGGGTGGTAATATAATATATCTTAGGCAGCTGATCAGGGCTTTTTATCCTCTGCTTGTCTTTTAGTTATACACAATTTCAAGATAATTATGGTCTATAAGAATGTCTTTTCCCCTTCCTACTACCAGCAATATTTGTCTTGGTTATAGGTTCAAGAAACTTCCAATCACATTATAAAAATAGAATAGGGCAATTATGGCATCTCAGTAGATAACTGAATGCATAAATAGACTGACCACAAAATATGGGCATAAGGCAGTTAAGGAACTGCCTTTATGTAAAATCCAGTTCATTAGAATACTAGCTATAGAATATACTGAATCCATACCTGCATTTTATAAAGCAAAAAAAGAATCATGAAGTGTATAATTCAGGTTGATATGTACCAAATTTGTGTTGCCGTTCCAGTAAAGAATACAGATACTGAAAATAAATTAATTACTGATGTCATTAAATAAAATGCAACGTTATTTAAGAGTAAGCAATGTTATATTAAAATCTTGACTTGGTGGAGACATCCAAATCCATAACAGCTCATTGTTATGACAGGAGAGGACTTCTTGAAGTACCTGACAGTCCTCTCCTTTCAAAGAAGTCAGGTGAGACAGACACAGGGAAAACCCCACCTCTGTGATATGGAGACGCAACTGTGGCCATAGCCAGTCTTAGATTGACTTTTTCCAGTTGAGGCAATAATGTTTTCCAGGTAATATATATTGCCATTTCCAGAAGTGCCTAAGCTTTCCAAGAGTGAAAGTACATAATTTTCTAGATTGATACCCAGCATATTACAGGGTTACTTCACTGAAGCAATTTCAAGACAGCAACATAGACCAGAGAAATCAACTCTACTGTGCCTTGTCTGTTAAGCGAAGGAAGTGTTGAATAGTCAATGTAACAACAGAAAAGCACAGACAAGAGTACTGTTGGATACGTAAACACACAAATGAAGGAAGACAAAAGACAAAATGATATTTTTTCTCAACCTTCCTATAGTAATTTGTCCATCCATTTGTAATCTCTTATATTAACACCACTATGGAGTTACAACAGAGAAATTCAGTATTATTAACTAGTGTCTACCCCAGAAAAGTAAAAAAAAAACACCAACCCTAAACTTATTCCAAATCAGACAACAGAACTCAATAAGTCACATCAAACTAACCAGATACTCAAACTGGCACAAGAAGAACAGATGCCATTGATTCAAAGGTAAGTGAGAGAAGAATAAAATGTTAGCCACTCCATTTTAAGAAATATTAATGCAATGCAATAAAAATATTAATTTGAATAATTTTATTTTGATGAAAAAACAACCACAATGATCATGTGTTGTATAGGCAGAGAGTCAATGACTTATCAGTTATCTACACCAAAATATTATTAAAAAATATAGCACGTTCTCATGTAATTCATACTTCACAAGGAAACTCTAATCTATTTGTTCAGGCTATATTCTAAACCACAATAACAAATGATACAAATTTCACCACTAAATGAACACTCCATAGGTTCAAGATCATACAAAAATTATTAGATTTTTCATAACCACAATCTTATAATTTTTTTAAGAACATACTTTTTCCTGAATACTGAAGATAATATTGAATAGATAAGACATAGAATCTACCATCATTAGGTAGGAAAAAAGAAAAGTAATCATTTTGTCCAGAAATAGTCTCTGAAGACTCTTAAGGAAATAGCCAGACTTCACTTGATGCAGAAGTAATCAGTAAATTATATGTTACTTTCAATATTACAAAAAAGCAGCCTTAGAAAGACATAAAATATTTAATGAAATTTTGTAAGATTATCCTCACAATTCAGCATTCATTGCAGTGTTGATCAGGCTTTTTCCCTTAAATCATTTCCTTATAATGGAAACTATCAGTGTTTGATTAGGAGCTCACTGAAGTCTGAAACGAACCTTTCTATAAGACTTGATGCAAAGCTGACCATGGTTCCTAGTAGGAAAAAGTCAGAAAACAACATACGTGTAAAGGAAATTGTAAAGATGATAAATGATAGTCTTGTTTTCTATAGGAAACTACCACAAATATTGACAGAAATGGTACACTTTTTCCACCGCAATATATTGGAAGGACCTTAATCACCTTTCCCAATGGGCAGGTGGAAACTGTAAATAGTGGGCTTGACTCAAACCGTTTGACTACGTTAGCCTGTCTGTCCTTGATCAAAATTAAGGATAAGGAGGTTCCTAGACTGATTTGGCCTTGGGAGGATCTTGCTCCATTGTCCATAGACAGAGGTTAGCGAGCTAAATTTAATTCCCAATTCTGGATACTGTAAATACTCCTGCACTCCCCAACACACTCTTATGAATCACCAAGATTAATTAATTTCTTACTACACAATATATACACCTCAAAATGTATGTAAATGCATCAAGAGATTACAGTTTTTCTTGTCGAAAGCCATGAGTCTTTACCTTTAAGATGTTGTCAGGATGCTCGTTAGCAGAAGCAACAAACAAGTCATGTCCACAGACAACTCCCTCCGCGAGAAAGTACTTGAACAACAAATTGGAATAAAGACCGTATGTATCTTCCTCTGTGAAAATAAGAATAGTTGGAATTTTTTCTTTTTCTGTTAGATAAATCACCCACAACACTATACATACCCCCTTTTGCTCTACTTCCTACAGTATATAATATACAATGGAGATAATAGATAAAATATTGATCCAAAACTTTAAAAATAATGCTTTGTGATATTGTATTCCTAATTTTTCAAGCCAGAGAAATAGTTCTCCGTCATGTCTTTGATTCTAAGATATGGATTGGATATAGCAATAGTGCTATAGGTTTGCCATCAGTATCAACTAAGATTACTGAAATCACAGTTTAATGGAAAGCGGCTTTGTTCATTTGGGAGAACTGTGTTAATATTTATACTCCTATTGCTTAAAATATTGCTGAACTTGCTTAAAGTATTTATTAATTGATGCTTTCCAAAATGTAATTGTATCTGGCATGCTAAAGCTATAAAAAAGCATCATTTCTTATGGAGACATTCTTAGATCAGCATTTCTTACAAAACTGTAAGAACTACAAAATAGGCAAAACAAATGGATATACTGAAAGAGACAATTTGCAATGCTGTTTTGGAAACCCATCCAGAGAAATAACACAAACACATTCGAAATACACATGAACTTCAAATTTAAGAAACTGGACAAGGTTTGTTAACATTGTGAATAGGAGCCTTCTGAAAGAAAAATACAAACTCCCACTGACTTCAGAAAGGCAAAAATTTTCTTTGGCTTCTTCGTCGCAAGTTACGTATCAGAAATTACCAGAATTAGAAAGTCTTAATGAGCTTCATATAATTCAAACTCATCATAACCTAAAACTATGAGGGAAGTGAATGAGTAAATGACAACTAAAATTTGAACCACCTCTGATTTTATTTAAGAAATGTAACCAATTGCAATGTTAATGCTAGCAAAAAAACATTCCTAAAAATATAACTACTCAATTAATTGCCCAGTAAAATTTTAGATCAATGTGTTTCTGACACTTATTTGGAAAGGTATCTGAAATATTTTGTTTGGGAGAAAAGTAGATGCAACAATGTCTGGTTTTGCTTTTTCATCTGCTAACCTGGCTACTGGAAGATGATAACACACAGAGATGCTGCGACAGAAAAATACAGATAGATTTGCTTTATACAGAAACAAGACGACTGCTAATCCATTCTTTCTGTGAATTGGAAACAATTTCCCGCCTATTATGAATCACATATGAAAATATTGAAAAAAATCCCACAAAACCTGTAACAAAGGCTGAAAATAAGGAAGTTGTCATTTATATTTAACTTGTAAAAAATACTGAAGAAGGAAACAAAAAAGAATATCACGTTGATATGTACCTGAACAGTATGTTTTGGAGCTTAAGAACCAAAAAGCACCAGTGAAGTGGAATGGGAGGAAAGGAAGAAAGGAGCATTACAGAATTACAAACCACAATTTCCTTGAAAGTTTGTAGCTCTTAATTAAATATCACATGCTTAGAAAGGCATTAATACTGTTACTGAAGAAGTGTTTCCCCAGTAACTCAGCTCCATGTATGAGACCAGGATGGAAACAAGACTCAATTCAGATAAAACTGAAGTAGCACAGTTGCAAAAGCAAAAAGTAGAACTGACACTGCCTAAAGTTTCAAAGAGGTATTACAGACTTATCTTCTAAATAGAGTCTTTGGAGCTTGCTTAGATCCCAAACTGCTTCAACAAGAGGAAACAAGCCCATATGTAGAGTAATTCTCCCTTCTAACTGGAGCCCAGGAACACGTATATACAGCTCCTGCACCCTAAGCATTGGCTCTCGAGTTATTTACGCTTTGGTTGCTTACTGCAATATAATCAGTAAGATATTATTCACAGTATATTGACTTCTGTCTGCTAATATCCATCTATGAAGCTCTTAAATTAAGAAGTCCCCTCGAAATCAAAGTGACAGCATGATATCTACTTATTAATTATTTTTTTTAATTGTCACAGCTACCTGAAAGAAATCCCCAAGCCTCCCATAAGATCACATCACTGCAGCAGATGTCAGTGGAGGGAGAGAATTTTCCTAGACCTCCCTCTCTTTGAACACAGGAGGAAAAGGAACATCAGTTGGGCGCTCTGGAAGGATCCTCAGCTGTCACATTTATTTCATCCTTGGTGAATCAAAAATCTCAATTTCTTAATTTTTACCTATAGGTTAAAGTTTACCTTCTTCATCATTTGAGGCACAGAAAACACTGTTGCATTGCATATGGACAGGGCTTAACCCACAGTTAATGGAGTATAAGCCAGTATCTCAATTCAAGTATTTTTTCGTTTGTGTCTGTGCATGCAACTGTATAGATCATCGTTTTTGGTATTAATTATTCTTTAGACAGTAAACAACATGCTCAATTTTGAGCCAAATGTAGCATGGAAAGCCCATAAAGCATGGGCAAATATAAGAAACATGAAGTGTATTGATGATTACTTAACTAAACTAAGGCTGTAGTAGTTAAGAATTTTTACTCAAATTTCATTTGAAATGGTGAAATGTTAAACTATAGAAGTGAAGCAATAGAGAACAGGGATATAAACCCTTCTACTGACCTACCCAAGATTATAATTAATTTTTTGAGAGATAGACTTATTTGTAATATAATAGGACCAAAGAGGTTCTTACACTGCTACACCCTTCCAAAACATATTTTGCAAAACAATAAGGAATTTTCAATTTAGCAAATTAAAAACATTTATATTCAGTGTAAGGACATACCATTTTAGTATTAGTCTTTCCTTTAGTCTTCATACATTGATCTTCGTAAGAGTAAACTTACAGTAAAAATAGGAAATGAACTATTGGAGAGTGATCTAAATATAAAATACCTCATAGTCTGCTACAGTACTCACTCTAAGGATTAAATGTGTCTCAGAAAGCCTTTACAAACAGTGTATCTTGAATTGTTAAAGCCAATGCATCTGTAAGAAACCCTCAGTTCTTCAATTTGTCACATAGAGGATGGCTTTTTATTGATTCATTTCTAGGTCACTAAACTTTTGTGGTATTGAAAAGATCTAAAGTGCACACATATGGGGGCTTTTCTGATAGCATCCATTGTATCCTGGCTTCAATACTTATGTTACTATTCAAAACCATAGAAGTACAGCTTTCTTCTTGTAAATAAACAAATCATTTAGCATAGGTACTTCAGTAGCTCACTGATTATTTTCATAGATAAACTGAATTAAATACTTTGAAGTATATTTGTTTTCTGATAATGCTTGGACTTACTAGTTTGATGGCCAGGATAAATTCTCAACCGTTATCTGTATTTTTGCAAATTACACCCATATCCAAAAGAACCACCTCCATTCTGCGTGTATAGGAACTAGCACTTAAGTGCATTTTAGTCAGCCAACATACTTAAGACAAGCCAAGCCTGGACCAAATCTTTATTCTTAGCCTCCATACTAAAGAGCTGTCCCGTCAGCAGCCTTCATTGTGAACTTCTAGCGATTATAATAAGGCACATAAACAAATAAGACTCTTGCAGCTGCAGACTCTTTTCTGGGTCCAGTCACTGCAAGTCACACAACAGTCCACAGCTTTCTCTGATTCTTTTGGAACAAAGAGCGTTCTACAGCTAAGTAGCAGGTGAGTAACTAGTGAAGCGTAAAACTATACAAGGAAAAGAGATTATTTACCTAGAAGTTATGCATATTGTTTCCAGGAAAAAAACCTCTTCTGATCCTACAGATAAGGATGTAAATAAAATAGTTTATTGTGATCATTATCCACTGGCTTCTTTCCACAACAGTGTGTTTTCATGGCTAAAATAGTTGTGAGAAAAAGCAGTATTGTTGGTATCAGTGCAATGAATTCCAACATATAATCACGTTGAAAACTAAGGATAAGGACCAATTTATGGCTCTTTTCACGCCTAAACTGTATACTGACCACATGGGCTACTGAACGCAGAAGAGACATTCTCAACACCTTTGTGCATGGACTGCCCGTAGCTACTACTCAGACAAATCAGCGGCCATGGAATCAGATAGGAAGTTTTAAGGCACTGAAGTTTAGCTAGAGCACACAAGGCAAAGATAGCAGGTATGAGTAAGGCACTGTCAATATATTTTATACAAAAATCACAGACAAAAATCTCATCTAATTATGGAAATAAATATGTAAATGTGTGGCCTTAAGAAAAAAATCTCTAGGCATAACTGCTCCTCCTGCACAGAGGTTTTCCTGTTCCAAGGGAGGGATGGAGAATAAGCACTATAACTTGAAAAGGAATAAAATCCACCATCATGTAACAAATATGCATAGATCATATTTATAATATACATCAGTAAATTAAACAGCATGAAGGTCTTCAAAAAAATCCAGAGATAATTCGTAGTGTAATTGCTTAAAATTATGAGAGTCATAAAAGGAAAAACCAAGACTGCAACAATGTAATGTACAGAAAGCTTATTTTTTTTCTCTATACAAAGTCTAGACAGGTTGCCCTAAAGCTGCCAAAAGCCTGTCAGAGTCTATCAGTATTGATCACTTTTTCACCAGATAGTTCTAGAGGATGATGCTGTGACCTAAGGTGTGTCTTTCTGTAGCTATGAAACATCTCTCTGAACTGCTGGAGGTTATAAGATGCGATTGTTTTAATAATCTGAAATTCCATTTAAAAGATACTTTACTAATGTCCGCATTTACTAAGCTTGAGGGGATATACTCTGTGTCACTTGCATTTAATTAGCACATGCCAAAACGGAGTTGTCAAACACATAAGTTACAATATTTGGCATTGGGCCATACTTGAGGAAGGTGAATTCTGGTAACTTGTATTTTGTAGAATTATACTTAGCAAATCACTGTTTTGTACCTCTCTGGAGATTATCTTTTTCAACTTTAAAAAGATAGTAAATTTAATTACATTGACAAGTGAAGAGAGCTCTTACCAGTCAGGTTAAATTGCATGTCTAGTAAAAATAATAGTAGCTAATTAAAGTAGCTAAAACTGCTTCAAGGCTTAGAATGTACAAGTATAGACCTGCTTTTAACTAGACAACTTTAAATAATTGACCTCAGCTACCAAGAAAAACTCTCCTACTGGTAATCTTTAAAACATTTAGCTGTCACTGACCTTGTCAAATCTAGAGCATCCTAAAGGTATGTAAGAATTGGTTCTTACAAGGTACCCAGGACAGGCATATTTGTGCACCCTGTAACTCACTATGCAGAATGTGTTATATAAACAAGGCTTATATTTAAAAAACAAAATCAGATCCTCCCAGAAATTCTTCCTGAGGCTGGCAAAACAGACCTACACTGGAGGTTGGAGTGGGGAAAGGAGTGTGTCTAATCCACAGCTATACGATTGGCTTGTTTTGATCGGGGAGACTCTTCCAGAAAGCAAATCTTCTGGAGCAGTTCAAGATGGAACTATGAACAAGAGGTCTCACATTCATATTGAACAAACTGTTCTGATAGTGTTCAAATTTCATTTCATGCAGAGTCAGAATGCTTGTTTTGCCACCTCTTAGAAACCCACTAGAGTAATATCTTTTGAAATTAAGTACTAGTTAAAATCTAAAATATTCTTGCTGTATGAATAGAACCCAGGATGTTTCCAGTTCCTCTAGTAGCCAGGATCTTGCAGAAAACTACCATGTGCCTCAGCTCTCTAATTCTCAGATAAATAAAACACTGTCAATAGAATATATTATAGAATTAAGTCAAACCAAAAATCATGATGCTCTTTAGTATGAATTAAAATTTAAAACTTGTGCACTTATATTTGAAACGACATTTTACAGTCTTATCAAGTAACCTGTGCCATTACTACATCTCCAGAACACAACAGTTAAAATAAATATTTTAATACCCTGAATCTACTATTATTTGGTTAAATTAACCAAGATAATGTGTCAAATAATGAAGATGAGCATTTAATTTGCAAAGAGAGAAGTAATGCCATTTATTTTGCCTTAGAGAATGTTGAAGGAAGGGGGAAGAATTTAACCTTTTGATAACACTTGGAGTACAACACAGAAAGATCTTCCTAGGAGGTTCATCACTGACAGCTTCAATCCTGTATAATATTAAGCTTGCCTATACTAATCTCATGACAGAATTTCTTGGTATACTGACAAGATATTCAAACAATGCAGTTACAATTCTACCTGCACCAACTTCAAAAATTAGTCTAAAAATTTTTAGACTAATGAGTCATGAATAAATATAGTTCTTACTTTAAGACCTTTTTGTATATAATTGTATGTTTCAAAAGAATATAAGGTAAGTTTTATTTGGGAAAAAAAATTAGCTTTCAAATCTAAAAGAAGGATTCTCCTTTGTGTTTCTGTGAAGCCAAATTTAATATCAGATAACAAATATGGGAGATAAGCAAATTAAAACCCACCACTGAGTATTGCTAGCTAGGCACTCAGAGCAGGGGGAGAACAAACCCAGGTAAAAATCCTATTATTTTCAAGTCATTGAGTCTCGTCATCTCTTTCATCAGCACACCAAGTTCACTGCCTTTGCACTCGCTTCATCTGCTGCCATTCAGGTCAAGTCAAATGGACAGTAGGCAAAAGCAGATATTTAGGAAGAGGTAACAAGAACTGAATAAGCAAATGCGATGCTTCACCCAAGCACTTGCTCAGTCTCCTGCATCTCAAGATGCTCCTAAGCCAGACGTGGTATCTACTAACCCAGCAAATGGCTTTCTCTTCCATCAGCCTGCTCAGTTTTCCATTGAGACAAAACTTTTTTTTTAACATCCACAACACCTTAAGCTGAAGCATTCTACCACTTCATTGCATACCATTTGAAGAACGACTTTCTTTAGTTTAATGGCAATTTTCAAGCTAATAGGTTCATTTGATACCACCTAGTCTACCTACTGCAAGGAGCAGTGTACATTGTTAATAGGAAGACAACACGTAGTTCCATAATATCTGATCTGTGTAAAATACAATCAGTTCTAACATTTTTTTTCTTCTTCCTCTGTCCATAGCAACATTGCAGCTCTTCTCAAACTGAATGAGAAAAGTAAGATCTTCACTGAAAGTAGCAAGAGAGAAAACTTCTACCATTTTTCCTGAATTCACAGAAATCTGAGTGAAATTTAATGAGAAAATTAAGCTCAACAGGCACTTTCTGCCCTTGCAAAAAAAGCCATCTGCTTTCTTTTGTGGTCCTTGGTGTGCAGTCCTTCTTTGCCTTGTGGTGGCATCTTGCATGTTAGTGAGCTGACTCAGGGCCCTCAGTCACTATTCTCATAAACATTATTCAACTTACTGGCTGCTATTTAAGTCCTTGTTTTCTTCAAGGTGTGCAATTCAGCCACTCCTCCACCAGCTGTACTTCTATTTCTTAATCTTCCAGTTCCTTCTTTCCTTCACTGTCCTCTACCAGTTCTCACAAACACTAATGGGCCAAACACTTCATCAGCAAGTTCTTAAAACACTTTGCAGGCACAATCTGCTTGAAACCACCCTCAGCATACACCAGTCTGTGTTTTCCAAAGGAAAAGCTGAAATCCAGTCACTGTTCTCAATGATGATAAGTCATGAGATTGCAGCGCTCCTTCTGGGTAAAGATTAATACAAACTTTTTTACCATTTTCTCCTTTCTCAACAGCTCTTCCACTTTGTCAAGTAACCAACCAGCCCTTCTCTTGGACTTCTCGCAACTCTTGAGGTACTTAAGAAAAATCTGTATTACTCTTGATAATTCTTGCTAGTTGTATCTTACTCTGTACCTGAGTTTTTCAGATGTCTGTCTATATTCCCATTCTGCAATTTTGCAATTGTAATTTTGATCCTCAACAACCTGTGAGGCATTCAAAACCTCAGGATTTAGCCAAAATGGTGCCTTACTACACTTTCAATCTTCTGCAATGAGAAACTGGCATTTTTATCTGTAATAGCAGCTTTTCAAATTTTATCTTCTAGATTTTACTTACCAATTTCAAATTTACTGACAGTTGTCTTCCACAGTTTTAAGTTAAAATAATAAATCCATTATTAAGGCTTTAACGTGGGTTTTTTTGCACTTAATACGCAGGCACTCAGACATTGCTTGGCATATCTCAAATAGCTTTGCAAAGTGATAAATATTTTCATCACTCCTACAAATAAGGAAATTGAGGCACTTTACCTCTTATTCAGTGGGAGAAAACAAGCACACAACTTTCAGACTCCAACAGGTCATAGACATTGCAGTGACTGGAAATTAAGAGCTAGAACCTGTTGTTGCCAGGTTCCTAGTTCTTTGTTCCAGCAACTTCGCATCAAAAAGTAGCATTTAAATTGTTACAGTAGTTAAGATGTGAACACAGATTACAGATGCAGATGTTTTCCACATAACTACAGGTGTTTCTCTAACAAACTTCCATTTTTTTCCTGTAATATCAGTTATTTTTGCTAGGAAAGTCACAACCTTGAAAACTTGTCTTAAACACCATTAACCTGGTAAACACTTAAAATAGGAAAAAAAAAATATCACATTTCTATGACTCAGCCCTTACATCACTTTGAAGTAGATCTGTATCCTTAGAACCCCAAGATTAATGAACGGATGTGATAAATCAGATTGTATTTCCTTCAGCTTCTCTTCTGCAACAATGATCGTCTTTACTGACATGCTGAAACTGTAAGCACTTATAAGACTAACTTGTAAGAAGTTAGCCTGCCCTCCCAATTGTGGTTTTGGTGGATATGCTTAAACTAGGGGGCTGGGAAATGGTTCTTGGCTCTAAGGTCCAGCGTGTACCCTGGGGATATGAAAACAAGATGTGTGCAACAGTCCTTTCCCCTTTGCTACGCTTTAAAGAGAAAAGAAAGTTGGGTATCTCAGCTGCAATGGAGACGTGGTACAGCTCACAAAGACAGTGTAAGTGTGCAAAGGGAAATCTGTTATAACCTATTTAATCACCTCAGTGTGTCTTGTCTGCCTCCCGACAGAAAGCAGCCCTCCATTAGCTTTCTCTTAGTTGATTCCAGCAACCAAAAGGTTAAAAGATTCTGTATATCATATCTTCCTTAGAAAGGCAATTTTAAACAAAATATCTTTGATATGATAAACAGTCTGAATCTTACAGGAAGTCAAGTAGTTTAGAAAATCTTAAGTAATTTGAAACAAATCCTATAAACTCCTTAAATCTGCTAAATGCTTCACTTTCAAAGGGAATTCTGCGGCATTCTTCTTGGGGGCTCAAACCTGTCTAAAAGTTAGGTTTTGATCCACCTCCAGTAATTCCTGAAATAGACAACAGTCCTCTCTGAAGGCTACCCAAAGTGTAGGGGCCTGAGGGTTATACTTTCTTAATATATGAGTTTAAAAAACAATGAAAACACAGGTTATTTGATAAGTACATTAAAATGAGTGAAACATATCAGAATATAAGTATCTATATATTCTGTACTAACCAATAAGAAGAAGGGTTCCAACAGCTATGCCTCCACCTGGAAACAAAACAAAATGAAGAATAAAGTAAGACTACGTTTAAATACTATGTTAGAGAACAATTAAGTTTTCTTAGTTTGTAAGTCAAAGAAAGGTGATAACGGGGAATTTAAAAATATAAAAGTGAACAACATTTTAATTACCTTTGCAATACTTCCTACAATTCTCTATTATGAAATAATTACACATTACATGTAATTATATATTACACATTACAATTACTTTCACAATATACTGTACTATCATCCTTGTGGTAAAAAGATCCTGCAGAGCTCTATGCAACTACGCTCAAGTACTACAATAACCATGTACGGTCTGAGCCAGCGAATTTTTACTTGGATGACTCAAGTGAGTAAACATTCTCCAAATTAAATCCATATTAATCACTATCAAGCATTACGCCTTTGTACCAAGAACCACGTATGTAAAGTGACCTACTAAGAAGCGTGCAAATTCCCATCCAAGTCAATCAGGCAAAATCTTGGCTCCCATGTTTTTTATGTTATTACTGAATATGGACACAACAATAAGGCAGGTAGGACATCATCCAATGAAATCTGGACTGATAGATCATAAACATCATAATATACATCTGAAAAAGACCCCTATACTATTAAAGTCTTTTATGGTATGTCTTGGACATAAAAACAACTCTATGAATGCAGTTGACTGAATTATTTGTTCAAAAACAGTAATACATTTTGATGGATTTATACACGGCCACTCTTATTTTTCTTTTCACTTAAACAATTGCAATAAATGCTTAGGTTCCAATCAAGCACGACTGAATAACAGACAGAATAGAATATTCACAATATATTTTGATACATAGATCCTTAACCCATTGATCTCAACAGTGTGGAGGACCAGAACAAAAAACATCTAGGAACTCCCATGGTGACTGTTCTATTTCCACTTGAAGAGACAGCAACTATAATTATGTAACAGTGGTTTAAACAGCTGTCCCAAGAAGGAATTTTAAGAAAGATGGTGAAAGAAAAATTCTTATTTTATTTTAGATGAAGAGTTAACTATTTTATAACCTGAACTTCAAGACAGAATATAGTAGAAATCAGACTACAAATATTTTTATTGAACTATCATGTAAGACTGTGACAGGAAATCTCAGAATTCCTAGAAGCCTTTGAGTGGCCACAAATAACCAGCCTATTGCAGTGTTTTGTGTGAAGGAAACTGCAGTATGTCTTCTGATATTATGCACTGCTTTAAAAGCAAGTTAGGAGCAAACACCATCACACCAGCCCAATATGCAAATCTCTTGATAAAAGAAGTCAGTTCTGGACTGCGTAGATGGACTCTAACAAACAGGATAAGTCAGTCCATCAACTGCTCACTAAACGTCACTTTTAAGAGCTTGTTAAACTTCACTTGAAATTGTTTCCAGTAGGGATTGGATCAACTTCTTATTCTATAGCTCTGCTGGTGGGACTATGAATGCCTCTAGCCCTGTAATATTGATATATACCCAGAAGGAAAAAGCTAATTTGTCTCCCATAGGCTAAAGAGTGCTAACATTGTTGCATAATAACACCTGAATTAAAACCACAACAGAATCACTTCGTCACCATATCATGATGTACCACAATTTGAGCAGTGCATCACAGTGCAAATGTTTAGTCAGATACTAACTTCATCATTGTAGTTCAACACATCACAGATTTTTTAAGCTATGCTCCTGAGTCAAGATGTACAAATGCCTCAATATTTATGGCAAGCTTATCAAGTAATCAAGTATTTCCTAGATATTTAAAGAAAAAACCCACACCTATAAGTACTGTTTATTGGAAAGTCAGAATCACTCATGAAATCTCCATGTTCTAATACACCAATTTTTGTTTCATTTTATTTGTTCAGGAGATAAATGCAAATGAACCCAAAAGATGTACTATGAAAACAGCCATAAGTAATGTATTGCCCCATAGCAATAAGCACTTAAAATCTGAGTTATAAAAAGCTCACTTGTAGCCATCCCAGAAGTAGTGTGTCTTCTGCTTTTAAATTGCTTGCACAAGAGAGAATTTGTTTGTCCAACAGTATGTCAGCACAGTCAAAATCATCACAAGCTCTATTTTCCGATCATCAGTTGTATGGTCTCTTTCTACAAGCCAGAGTTATAAAATATGTGCACATACCCTGGTTGCTGAAGGCAAACTCAGGTCAGAGGACTGGCTTTACATTACGATGTAGCAAACAGTTCAAACAAGTCTATTCTATTAGATCGAATGTAAAACTATCACAGTCACCGTGGTTACATATTCATTTATGATAAGCAACAATAATAGTAAATTAAATGCAAAACAGATGACAGAAAAAAGTAGCAGGAATGCTGACAGAATCAAAAGGAAGAAGTAAAATCTCCAAGTTCTCTAAGAAAACTGCTATGAAATTGTAATTCCTTCTTATTTTGCTATTTTAATTTTTCTTTACCAGTATCTAAAGCAGTACTACATGTAAACAACTAAGCAGGACTGGTAACTTTCCCTACAGCAATGAGATTTAAGACCTCAGGGACAGAAACACAACAAACCTTGCAACTTGGCATGTATCCCCATTGTTTTTGAAGTATATCTGTTATCTTTTTCAAACAGCTTGAAACAAAACTTTTGATACCATGCATGTGATGGTTATATTACACAATAGTTACAGCTCATTAGAGAGAACTCCTTCAGCACCAATCAGGTCTATAAACCTCAACATTAAATTTGAATATAAAGCCTGGAAATATTAGAAACACCTTAATGGTAACGTGGCATTTGAAATCCAGTAGTTAACTAGTACTTATTTTTTAAAGGAAATGCACTTAATCAAGGAAGAGCTAGATATCAACAATAATGTCACAAATAAGCCAGCAGTTATAAGGTAAAAGGAATTCCCCCAGGTGTTCTCTGTCTTTTCCTCTCTTCAAAATTTTCTAACTAGACCTGTGTCTGATAAGTTATTCACAAACTGTATCTTCATGTCTGGCAAATAAAACCATACCTAGCTTGCAGTTTCTGGACAAGGCAAACTCAAATGCAAGCCCAAAGCATGAGGGCTACAAGTGTCTGCCTGGCGACCATTAAAAAACATGTCTACAGATACACCAGACTAAACAGATACACCAGACTAAACCATTTTATAGTAACTTCCATTGGGAATTAATACAAAAAGCTTTGTCCTCTGCCCCTCATGAACAGGCAAGTTAAATATTTTGCACAGTCAATTATTTAACTGCTAGTGGGCAAGACGAAAGAAAAAACGTTACAGCATTATTTAAGAAACACATAATAGCATTTTGCAAGGCACCTCAGAAGCATTTCCATGCACACCCAAAAACGACACGGAGACCAAGTATTTCTACAGTCACCAGCACGGTGGCTGCATCAACAGCAGTCACGGGTCAGTTGGTCAAGGGATATGACCGCTCCCCTTCATTCAGCACTCATCAGATCACATCTGGAATACAACATCCAGTTTTGGGCCCCTCAGTACGAGAAAGAAGTAAAGATAAAATTAAGTGAGCCAAGCAAAGGAGCACTGAGGTGGGGCAAATGACCCAAGAGGAGTGGCTGAAGGAAGTGGGCTTGTTTAACCTGGAGAAGAGAGGAAGACCCAGCAGCAGCCTGGTGGTACCTAAGACAAGCTACAGAGAAGCCAGCTGAGCTCTCTGCTGAGGTGCACAGAGGGAGGGCAAGAATCAACAGGCATAAGTTGAAACAGGAGAAGTTCCACGTGGCTATAAGGATAACAGAAAATTCCCTACAAAAATAATTAAGCACTGGACCGAGTTGTCCAAAGAGGCTGTGAAATCTCTACCACTGTAGATTTTCAAGACCCAATGGGACAAAGCCCTGAGCAATTGACTCTGAATTCAGTGCTGAATTCCTGAGGTCCCTCCCCAGCCTCCAAAATCAATGATTTTGTACAGGTCCACTAGCTGGGTGGTCTGTCTCCAACAATGCCTAATACTCGGTACCAATGGAAATTTTATTATAGTACAAAATGTTTGGCATGAACAGGCCTACCCATTCTGCCTTCAGAAATGAGTGATTTAAGGTCTGTGAGGTTCTCAAAGATTTAATATAGGAACAGAGATTTATCCAGTTTTTCAAAGATGCCACAACCCAGAAAACAAGTTAAAAGCATCTCCAAATATTGTGGTTCCTAGGACTGAAGAACTTACTTGATGTTCAAGTGTAAAACTTGTTCAGGTCAGGAAATTAACGAATATTTAAAAGACAAGGAAAAGGTACTTTGGAAGGGATCCTGGGTTTACTGGAAGAAGTGTCCCGAGTTTGCATAACAAACCACTAATACAGTTAGTAAGTGCCTGGACATTCAGGAGGCTGTCACCATGGGAGCTTGTCTACATCTTCTGACCCATGCTGTGCAAAATCCACTGGTTATAAAACGGAATATGAAGAAGAACTGGAATGTTCAATATAAATCTTGTATTTGTGCAATCAAAGGGTTTCACAAATTCCACTGACTTAATGAAATACTTCTCTCTTAAGGAGGAAGAGCTTTCTCCACAAGGATATCAATCCCTGATGCAAGTGCAGGTGTTCCCTACCAAACAGACACAACATACTCACAAAAGATACAGAAGTGTCATTCTCCTTAAGATACGCAGGCTGCAAAATATTCTTTATAAAATGGATACAAGCTCTATATTTATCATTACTCATATAGAATATTCTATAGAAAGAAAAGTGGTATATTCCCATATACCATGTACTCCTCCAGGGATGAATGAACAAAGCTGAAGTCAAGCCTTCCTCACCTCAAAACAGTCCCATGTATGTACATTGAGAATGTATTGGAATTGCATCAGTAGTTAGTACAAGGGTCGTACAGCCCTAGTGCATATAGATAAAACAGGCTGTTTAGACATGTAAATTAGTTCCAAATCCAAATAATTAGTTCCAGTTTATGCCACAGATCATAACGCAGCAACGCTCACAAGGGATCAGCCCAGCATCTTCACACTGTCAGTGGGCAAAAGCAGATTCACAGGCAGCAAGAACAGCATCACACCAACGTACCGTGGAAACACGGCATTTAGAACGGTGCAGCCATGGTGAGCAAGGCAGAAAAGACACACTGAGAGTCCAGAATTAAGGTCAAATGCATCCTAAAAACTGCGATACCGAAGAACGAGAACTACGCTACACTCACCCACGAGCTAATTTGGCAAACATGCTTTTCAAAACTGAAATCTTTAGACCTGTGACAGTTTGAACTACAACAGGAACGTGTTAATAAGTAAATTTAGAGCAGCTTCCTACTCTGGAATGGTTTCTTACGCGGATTTAAATGGGGAAAAGGCAAAGGCACTTCACACGGTGGGGCGGGGATGTCGAGGCGGGAAACGGCTCCTGCTTTGCCCATTCCCCCCGTCATCCCCCCGGCCCCGGGAGAGGTCGGGAGGAAGGAAAACCCTGCGGGAGCAGCTGTGGGTTGCGGAAAGGGAACGACAGGCAGGGCCCGGCAAAGGGGAAGGTCCCGCTCCCCACCAACCTAGCACACAGTCCAGGGAGGGGAGCCCGCTGGAGAGCAGCAGCTGCCCGTGGCGAACCGAAGGCCGAGTGCCCGCGACAGCGGCCAGGCGGCTGCCGGCCGCGGTTTTCCGCTGGAAGCTGGTGGCCCCGCAGCCCCGCGGCGCCGGGGCCGCCGCCATCTCGGCTGCCGGGAGCTTGACAGGAGCCAGGGGACGCCGGGAAGAATCGAGCCCTTTCCTCGCTACCAATGGGAGAGCGGCATGGGAAACGCGCTGTCCAATGGGAGAGCGCGTTGTTTGCACGTCGCGGGCCAAAGGGGCGGGGAAGGGCCGGGGCGGCCGGTAGCGAGGGGGCAGGTGAGTGTGGCGGGGCCGGGCGGGAGCAGTGGAGGCTGCGGGTGCTGCTCCCGCGGGGGCCCGGAGCTCCGGTGGGGCTCAGGGGAGCCGGGCCTGAGAGGGGCCGGGAGCGGGATGCGGTGGCCGCGTCTCGTCCCGCCTTGGTGCGGGGCCGGGGGTGGTTGCGGTACCGGTGGCGCGGCCTCGCTACGAAGCGTCATTTCTGTGGGATCTGACCAGCGGTTTGGGAATATCTGCGATTGGAAATGCTTGAGCAAAATAAAGGCGTAAAGCGCGATTTGCCATTATTTTAAAAGAGTTCAAGAATCCATGGGTGTTAGTGGGATCCTATGCTGTAAATTCAACGTAACTGAGGAGGCTGAAACTTGGAGAGTTCTCTATTTTTAAAACATCACATCAGTTATTCTGTTGCTTACTGTACTGTCATTTTGGAGTCCAGATAGTGAAATACTTCAGACGTGACTGCTTGCAGCTGTGTGTAACAGTATTAAAAATTGCAGTATATCTATAGATAACTTATTTTATAGAGTGCTTGTAACCCAAAGAGGATATCTTTGATAAGTCACCACGTACAACAAAAAGAATCAAATAATATCTATGTGTATTTTGTCTCAGTGATTTCTCACCCCATTCCAAGCAGTACATTTCCTTTCGTTGCTTCAATGCGACAAAATATTTCCTTGCTTGTTTTTCTTGTTAATACAACATACTGATATAGTTTATATTAAACTTACAAGGTAAGTGTGAGTATACATCCAGGGCTGAACCCTCTCTTTTGTTTGTCCATTTCTCATTGATAGTTCTCTGACAGGTAGCTTTTATACTTTTTTCCCTTCCCTTTATGTTATATAATTTTCCTCCAGAGCAATTAAAACTAGAGGCTAAATAATTTTTTTTCACTTTGGAGTCCAGATTCTGTTTGCAATTGTGAACACTTCTGCTGTGGTCCTACAATTTTATAATTTCTTGTATAAAATGCAAGTTTACTGGAAATCTCAGCATCCCCTGAGCAGATATAACAGGTGGGTGTTGCTAAAAGAGAAAGTCTCATTTCCTTTTCCCCCTCTGCTTCCAGTGATTCAGTTCAATAAACCGCGGTGCTTGTCAAGTCTTTTCTTGAGCTGATTCAGCTCATTGATCTGACTTGGGACTACTGTACACTTTCTTAATAAGTTAATTTTGTGTTATGTTGCTGAGTTGATGCAATAAAGGGCGCATGCAGACAGTGAGGAGGATGCAATTCAACCTTCCACCTTTTGCGGACTGTGAAGTGTTAATTCATTTTGCCATGTGAACCTCACAGCTCTTTCAGAATTTTAGGTTTTTAAGGTGATATTGTTGTAAATTTTGTGAGTTTACATCCTTTAAAATATAGATAAAAGATAAATTGTCTCTTAAATTGTAACAGGAGAGACTGTTTCAGATTTTACAAAAAAAAAATAGAGGTAGATACAGCTGTTCAGTATAATAGAAATTTAAAAAGTATTGCAGTAGTTCTGTTTGTGATCATTTTTCTTCTGCCACATTTTAAGATGGTGGGTACAGTTAAAGATCTACTGATTTAGACAGCAAGTGGAAAGAAGCTATTTTTCAAATTTTTTTTTTTTTTAAAGAAATTATAACTATTTAATATAATAAAGTTTTACAAGTGAATCTGTGCTTATTGAGAACGCCACTTACAACAGCTGACTTTGTCTGAAATTAAGTGCAGGTAAAGAGAAGAGCGTGTTGTATGGAATTTGCTTTTGTTTTAAGTCAATGGCGTTTCATTTTCAGGACTAACAATAGCTTGTCCATCCTCTTTGATACTAAAGGTTTGCTTGTGTTCACGTGTCTCACTTTCCAAAAGATGGATTTCCAGCCATTGGTAAAAGATCCCACTAGCAGCTGTCAGATCAGAAAGCAAGACTACAGGAGTTATAACTCTAGATATTACTGCATGAAAAAAATCCTTCATCCTCAAATACACATTAGTAGGTAGATAAAACCTATTTTTCCAACTCTATAGGTGGAATTGAAATGCAGAGAAACTAAAGAACATGGAGATAATTGCAAGTGATCGTGAAATGTTTTAGCAAGTTCTTTCTTGTCAGCTGAGCTGTGGTGACTCACTATGGTCACACTTAGCTCATTGTGAGATGCAGAAGTTTAAACCTTTGTGTCTAGGAGGTCTTTAAAAGGTATTTAGATGAGGCTCTTAGGGACATGGTTTAGTGCTGGAATTAGGTTAGGTTGTGGTTGGACTCGATGATCCTGAGGGTCTCTTCCAGCTGAAGTGATTCTATGATTATAGATTGGGATGTCATGAACTGTAGTATAATCAACTTTCTCACTGTTTGTGTATTATCACATAGACTCCATCAAATGTTTGTCAGTTTTAACTCCAAATCCTAACTCTAGTATGAAGAAGTCAAGCTCTCTACTCTCCATTTCTCATAAACTTGCTGATTCAGTTCAACTACTTGCCTATCCCAAATGCAGATTCTAAGATGGGTTAAAAGGATTTTAGGTGAGAATTCCCTAAGGAAAAAATTGAGGGAATACAGTGGGTGAGTGAGAGAGCAATCAAAACATCTGGGAAGAGGTATGCTTGGAATTCAATCTGCAAGTATGTTTGCTGTTTCTCTGCAAAAGCATAGCCTATGGATTTGGTGAAAATCCCAGTGTCCCCAAAACAGCAGCACTTCTTCAAGTGTATTTTAGATATTTTGTGCTTGATAAGAGAAACCACACCTGTTGTGGCTGACATTGCCTCTTTGTTTACCATATGCAGCCTATATGGGCTGCAGTGTAAACTCTTTGGACCTTCAGTTAATGCAAGCTGAGGCTGTAGTGCTTGAGCAGTGTTTCTCAAAAAGATCATGTTATTGAGGTACATATTTTGGTTTCCTTGATGCTAAATTAATGTTTTAATTCTGCCTTATAAGAGTCAGTGCATGCTCTTGTCCTTCCATGGTGCTCTGCAAAATGCCTTCCATTTTGGAATAAAACACATCAGTGCATTTTGTTTCAAAACCATATTTCTGCCTGTTCAATTTTCAGTAATATTTTTCCTGTTGGGTTTATGTATGGGATAGAGAACTAGAAAACTGCATCTCAGTGGCAGTTCTAATTCATAATCTTATTAGGATTTGCTGTTACATCGCCAAGCTGCTTCCCTCATCAGTTCTGGAATGTGATGGTATTAGACTGTACTGATTAAAGTTTTATAGTCACCAAATCAGATTAGCCGTTGAGTCACCTGACTTGGTTGGGTTTGCAGTCATGTGATCCAGCGCCCCGCTGGGCTCCCGCTGGGAGCCGAAACAAGGTAGTTTGCTTTGGAGATGTTCTTAAGTATCTAACAGCATGGGTCGTGGATTATGGCTGCAAAGAAGATGGCTTCATTTTCCTGATCTTTGAACTAGCTAGAATGGGATAAGTTTGAAAGTGCGGGATCTTCAGGCCATGAGCCAACAACTGGAAAGAATGTTTAATCCGGGAAGTTCTGACACCAAAAGACCTGAGTGTTTTTGGGTTTTGTTTGGGTTTTTTTCAGTATGAAAAAGCTTAAAGGCTACTTATCCAATCGGTCTGTGGAAAAAAACAAGGATTAGTGGGAGGGTTTAAGACATACCAGTTGTATGATATTATATAAAATATGATATGATTTTCTTCAGAAATTCTCTGGATGTTACCTAAATGTATCCTTTTGAGTATACTGAACAACAGCAAGGCGAAAAAAATTAGACCAGCTCTTTTAAAATATAAGTAAATAAATTAGGAGGCATGAGTTAAAGCAGTAGTGCTGAAGGCAATGGTTTAATAAATCATAAAAACGTTATTTAATATTTTGGTAATTTGACATTACAAAAAACGTACAGCATAGTATTACTGAAACTTTCAGAACAGTAATATTGCATATGTGTTGTAAGTTGAATGTACTGTCTTAATAAGCATCATACAGCTTAGTGGTATATTTCATAGAGGTTATTTTTCTTCTGTTTATGATAAAAGAGGTATTATCATTTTAAAAAATGGTATTAATTTAAAAATACTTGTAAGATAGGACTAAAAGCAATGGGAAAAACCCCCAACTGAACAACTAGAAAAGTAGTATTGTTTGTATTATGGCTTTTGATATTCTGTATTATTTTCCATACTGGGTTCCATGTCCATATCAAACTTCAGGATTAAAAACTAGAAATTAAGGCAGGCTGATTCTAGCCTTTTCAGATGCTTAACATCCAGAAATGTATTTAAAATTGAATATGAATAGCTGCCCTCAAAGTCACTTCAGCATGTCAGTGGAAGAGGTGAAGAGTAACTTTGCGTTTTAACTGGGAAAACATAATTTAAATCCTTTGATATTTTGAGTCTTTGTTTTTTGTCTTTCAATTGGATCTGCACATACTTCATTACATAGACATTTCTAACGCCAGGTAAATAATGTAGGGGCTTATGAGTTATGGAAAGGTTAATACCTGTGACTTTTCAAGTATAATTTGTTAGTGCAGTTTATACAAAAGTACAAATTAACTTATATTACATGTGCTTTTAGAGCCCAAGCTTCACTGAATATCTGTAAAAATATACATATCATTCAAATTAGTTTATAGTTGCTATAACACTTTTTCCTGATATGCTGGTATTACGAAGTTTAAGAAATGATGCATCTCAGATTTCAAAAAAGCAGCATATTTTCTGCTGAGTTTTTAGGCCTTTTAGTCTTCAAAGGCATTATTCCAAATAACTGTGTTATTTCTGCTACAAATCTACAGTATCAGGAGGTGCTGGAATACAGGCCATTTTTGCTCCTCACCTACATTATGGGATTTTATAGAATACTTTTTTTTTAGCTATTCTTTGTCCATCATCTCTGCAGTATTGTGAGACCTGAAACCTCTGAAATGCTTTAGCAAGGCACTTTGAGGGCTGTCCATGGCCATGATCACCTTCAGAATTCTTTTAAAACTGTAGCTCACATCTGTTTGCTGAAATATTTTTAATGAGTTTTCATAATGGAGATTTTTCCTTCTCTTCTAATGTTAGCCAAAACAAAACAATAATGTTTCAACAGGAAATACTTCCACAGTAGATTCTGAATTTAAAAGTAAAGAAAATCTAGGTCACAAGTCTTCTAGTTGCACAAACCCACCTGGCTGATCTATGAAGGAAATGTTATTGCTAATTGTTCCTGTGCTTACAAGTGACTTCTGACTCCTGTGCTGAACTGTAACATCTGTATTGCTGACACTGGTTTTAGGATTAGCTTTCAACAACTGGCTCTGGCATCTGCTGACATAATGACAGGCAGGCTGGGTGACATTCAGAGAGTTCCTGCTCTGGGGTAGAATGATGAACTAAGAATTAACTGAGAATAAATCTCAAAGCCTCCATATTTGCAAAGATGGGGATCTTCCCCAACGTGCTGGCATGTAAGGATTTAACTTGTTAGTAAGTCCCCCAAATCTGTAACCTCAGCTTTCCAGTGTCCTGGCCAGTGGTGCAATTTGATCACTGTGGCTTCCGTAAATATTCCAGGCAGGTAGGTTAATGCTGCCATGGTTATTCAGCCACTGCCGGTGTGGAAGGAACTTCAGATAGTGTAATATCCTCTCACAAGCTTTTTTCCCCCTTTTTGCCCATTCTGTCTTAGATTGATGAACTATTCAATCTTTGGTCTGATAAAGACAAGCAAAAGAGCAGTGGTTGAACTGAAATGCATACAGGTGTGTTAGAAGGAGCCACATGTAGTTTAGTGCTGTGAATAGTGATACAGTGACCGACCCAGCTCAGGGTGATTCTAGTTCTGGCTTTCCCAAGTGGTGATGTTGGTCACTGACTCCATGGAAATGCACAATCTGCAGGTTTCACTGGGGACAAGATACTGCAGAGTCATAGGAACATTCAGATGTATTTGATGGGCTTCAACTAGTTTCGTAGCATCAAGACCATCCACAGAACAGGGGATGAACCAAGATGAGCTGCTGTAAATAATTCTGCAGAACTATGTAACTATACCTGTGTTGAGCACAGAGACAGAATTCCTGCTTGCTTTTCAAGAATCACGGCTGTTTAAGAACTTGTTTAGAATGGTAAACTAATTAGGTCATTGAGAATTAGATAAAATAGGGATTTTGGACTTTAAGAAGACAAGAATTAAAATTTAGATATTTCAGCGTGTTCTTAACTGAAACACCAGCAAGCAATCTAGTAAAACTCACTTTAAGCATAAAAAGCCAGATCTACTACTGCCTACTTAAAAAAACCTATATTGTTTCAAATATGGAATAATATTGTGGTTGAGGGAAAATAAAAGGTAGAAGACACTGCGTATCTGGCTTCTTTTTGTAGCCAATCTGTATTTTAGCAAACTGTTTTACTGTTTGTTTTACTATTGAAACCTTTTTATTGTATTCACAAGAATATGAAAAATGTTTTGGTTATAGGAGTATAAATGCATCATAAGAAGGTGCTTGAGTTGCATAGCTGCTATGTTTTTTTTTCCCCAGGTGCTATTTTGCATTTTGTGTGAGAGTATGTATGTAAGATGAATAAAAATAAATTAATATTTTAAATTGTAGAAACTACAACAGATTGAGAGAAACTGAAATATCATCAAGGTCATAGAAACAACAATACTGTAACTGGTAACTGCAGAATAACAGCTGGAACAAAGATGATACAATCATATTATTTGTATAATCTTGGTTCTTATACAATAATGTTATTTGTATAATCTTGGTTCTTACAGAACTCTGTTATAAATGGGGCAGACTTAAGGTTGTAGTTGTCAGTGTAAATGTGAGCTTCAGTAATTGTTTCAAGGTCCTACCTCGTTTCTGTAGGAAAATAATACCTGGTATTTCATTGCAATGGGGGCCTCATTCTGGAGGAAGTAATTTATATAAATTTTTAGTTGTAAGACTTAAGTGTACTTGATTCTAATTGCCCGTCAGTTTCCATATTTTCCTTATTTCTGTGAATTAGAGCTGTCTGTGTCCCTAGCAAAGGAAGAAAGGTAATTGAGCTTCCTTTAAATACAGCTTTATGTTTCTGAGAAAGCTGTTGCACACTTTTGGAGCTGTGTGTTTCCATCATTTATCAGCTGTGCTTCCATTGGTCCAAGGAGTGTGAACAGTGTTTGCTATTGATGTTCTCATGCTATTGTGAAGCCATAGTGATTATTTTTTTAATAGAATTTTTAACATTTCTGGCATAAGATACCTAAAGTTGACAAACATTAAATGGTAGAAGGATCATCAGTCTTTTCATCATGTACAGAATATTTACGAAAAGAGCTGTATGACTAGTCACTGCTTTTCCTTTTAAAAAGGTGATGGATTATGAAGGAAAGGACCAGCCAAATGGTGTGCTTTTGGAACAAGCTAAGTTAGTAATCTTAGATGAAATAAAATCTGATCGCTTACTAAAAACTTAAAGGGTTTCTAAGAAGGCTATTTGGTCAGGGAGACATGATATTAGTGGTATAATTATTGTTTCTGGTGTGTTTTCCTGTTTTACAAATACTTGTGTGTCTGAGTTTGGGCTGGTTAGCTGTGGTGAAAGAAGCCATATATGTTCTTTTTGGTAATGCATTTGGGATCAGTGATAAAGTGGCTTGTGGGGTTGGAGAGTGCTCAATATCTTGCAGGTACGCTGCACCTCAGCCTATAATCATTTGCTAAATTTTTGAAAGGCACATGTACTTATTTGATTCACTAAGTAGTCAGTTTTCTCACTTATTATTGTGTCAGATGTATCTTTTACTTTAAACCATGAAATTAAATAATAGTTTATGCTGGCTTTTTATTTTAGTTCATGCATTTAAAACCTGGAACTCAGATAAAAAGGTAGTTTCAGAATAAATTCAGTATATTATTTATGAGTGGAGCAACACATTAGCATCAAGTTCACAATAGATCATATCGCTTTTATTCCATCTTACAAGCTTAGCAGCACAAACAGAATAATCAACATATTATTTGGCTGTCATCTGCTGAACAGAAACCAGAGATCACAAGGAGGTTTTCCCTAGCTGCAGTGATGGCCTTTTTGTTCCAAGCCCCCATCTGGGAGGGCCATGGTGTGTTATCATATGGAACGCGGGGTTTTCTGTAATCTGCTTAGCTGCACTGCAGTTTGAATCTTTATTCCATGTTTGTGTAATTTATAATTTTAATGAGACCATGGCTCTTGTGGGCTTTGAAATATATTAAAAGCTCTTTTGTGCATATGCTTTTGTTCTTGCTTAATAGGCTCAGTGTATTTAAAACTGATGAATTTTTATTCATGGATTTGGATGTCTGGGGATTAACTTAGACTGAATATCATTGCACTCATCTATTGATGGTTGGAACTTTTTTTAATACTAGCGTCTGTAAGTGCAGAAGAAATTACAGAACTTGTGTTTTAAACATAAACTAGCTCAGAAATAACGAATAAAATTTTATTGAGCAATGAGAAAAAGTACTGATCAGTTTTTTTTACTGTGTAAACTTACATGAAATACAATTTGTGCTATGGATCCGTGTACGTGTGTGTATTTAGAACTTCATAACACAATTTGGGAAAGCTGTCAAAATTTTTGTAGAATAATAGCAGTGACAAGCAGTTGATGTGCATTTTTCCTCTTCAGGTAACTTGAAAATGTTAATACTGAGCTCACTTTTTATTTCCTTTCTACTGTTTTTTTAACACATTTTTAAATGTAGAGTATGCACGAAATATTTCATTAGAAGATGATGCTTGAAACTGGGAAGTATTGATGAAGAATATACAGAAATATTCCTTGTTACTATTGTTATATTTTCTGACAGTGCTAAAACTGGTCTTGCTTTTTGCTTTTGAATTTTTCAAATACTTAACAATAGCTTTAATTTACTATTTGTGTGGAGACCCTGTACTGTGTGATTTCTGTGTTCATGAACCACCATGGAGTACTCTTCAGTGATGGCATTCTAATCTGAGACTAGCACTGGGGATAAGATTAACACACTTGTATTTCTTTCTAAACAGTCTGGCTGATGGTAAATAGGGTTTTCTGGCTTTGTGGTGGTTTTTATTATTATTGTTCTTGGGCTTGTGGTGTGTGTGTTTGTGTTGTGTGGTGTTCGTTTGTTTTGTTTCCTCCAGCAAACAATCCTCTTTGAAGTGACAAATATTTTAAGTAAATAGCCTTTTTACTTGTCAGTGCATAGGGGAATTATTTACCCCTCTTCTGTTCACTGCCTTGAGTAATATATCCAAAAATACCTGCCTGCTACTAGAAGGTGTATCAGCATTGGGAAGTGCAGGAGACATGTAGGCCATGGGCAACTTTAGTTTCTGTAGGTCATAATTTTTTTAAAGTGCCTAATGTGAATATTGGGCATGTAACTCTTTGTCTTAGTTAATTAAAATTAATTTTAAATGTTTACATGTTTACGTCTCAAGAAAACGAATTTAAGATAAGTGCATATATACTCAGAATATAGTTATCTGACCCTTGTCACACACATGGTGTGTTTTTCTCAGTCACCAGGAAAGTCACTGTGCTGTCTGTCAGACCTTTGGTGTTTGTCCTTTGACACTGTTACAGGGAACCGTTAAGTGAATGTTTGGGCATCCCTCAGAGGCTCACACTTGCCATGTATGACCATGCTTTTGCTCAGCTATTTGGATTTTGCTGTTCAGCAGAGATGAGTGTGTAGAGCTGCAGAGGAAGGCAGAAGCCCTGGAGTGCATCTGACCATTAAGACAGTGGTTTATACAGGGTTGTGGGATCGGTAGGAGTTTCTTCCCAAAGATAAATAGAACCAGTGAGAACTGCTTGAAATCTGTTTTGAAAAATTGCTCATTCTGATACAGGTAGCCCTTAGTTATTTAAAACCAGAGCATTGCATTGTGTGAATTTATGTTTACAGGACTGAGCTCCTTGTCAGTTTGAGATGAGTGGATGAAGGAGCATTTGTTGGAGACAAACTGCCAGTACCAAGTAGAGATACTGTGCAAAAATAATCTTCTCTTCCAGAATATCACCAACATTTTTCAGATTTGCCAGACCAAATCCAGTGTTTCTTCTAGAGAAAATCAACAGCTAGAAAGAAAAGTCAAGTTGTGCCTGACCTCCTGCAAAGAAAGACCTTTTGAAAGTTGTTCCTTGTTTTCCTTTAGATGTTTGGAATCCTCAGATTATAAGCAGATTATTTAAAATATTTTGTATTTATTAAGTTGTATATCTGATATGGGAAGAATCTTTCTCAAGAAACATGATATACACCCTTCACTGTTCTTGCACATGTAACTAATTTCATGCAGAAGTTTTAAAATAATAGTTGAATATAAATAACAGCTCAAACATAAATACCTACATAGTCTAGTAGGTGTGCAGGGTTTTTTTTCTGTTTTGGGATTTTTTTCGAGTCATTTCAATATAGCTCTTTTGGACAAAGATGGTGCAAGTTATAGGATCACCTTGTGTGAAGAAGAGTGTCTGTTTAGAAGCAGAGAATGTTAGGAGAGGAGTTTCTGTTAGCTAAGGAAAAACTGATAAATGATCACTAAATATTCAATGAATATTCAGAATTAGGAAGCATTATATAAATCAAATGTGACTAGAAATTATTCATGATAGGGAAAAATAGACTCAATTTCAAGTCAAATAATTTGTTTAGCCACACTTTCATTGGCTGGAACTTCTATTTTCCTGTATTTAAAAATTTGACACCATATGTTAAACTCTTACACAAATCTCTTGGTTATCTGGAAATGATAAATCTGCTCATTGATTTCCTAATTTTATTATGTACACAGTTAATTGTAATCCAAAGATTACAGCAAACAAGATGCTAATTTCTAGCCAACCTATGTACATCTCCCTCAGAGTGGGATTGTTACAGAAGCAGCGAATACAAAGAGAATACCATTTGTGCTATCCTCACAGGAGCTGTCAATAAAAGATGTAATGGGGGATTTAGGAATCTGGAAATGGGCAACTAATTTATGTGAATCTATTTTATTTCAGCTAGAAAGACCGAGCTCTGTTTCGTCTGCGCTGCATATTGCAGAGCACAGGCTGTCTATAGAAAACCAGGCGGCTGCATATGGATAGTCCCTTGATATCATTCACTTGCTGTGTAATCTTATTATGCAAAGTTCTAATCTTCACCTAGAATGAATGCCTCTGGGTCAGAATATAGTCATATCAGGGTTTTTGAGGTCATGTTTTGTGATCCTTAGCTTATTCTTCTAAGTAGGGCTGGGATTTAAAGAGTATTCCCCAGACACTAGCAGAGATAGATGGCAGAGCCTGCTGCCTTTTTGGAAGACAAGACCAACATGAGGTCCCTGGTAGGATTAAACTTGATTTGTAGCTGTAGGATTTTTTAACAGATGTATTATTGGACAGGGAATAGGGGGCCACCAGCACAGCGAAATTGGATCACGATTGGCATTCTCAGGGAGTCCGCTGGCTGCTAAAACAGCAGCTGCATGTGGATTTGACTTCTTTCAGGTGAAGCGACTTCCAGTCATTTGGAAAGGATGGGATGAAAAGGAACCTTGGTGATAATTTTGATGTCTGCAAGATTTAGTACCAATGTAATGGGATTATCGGTAACACCTTCACTGCAGAAAAAGCCACCTGGCGCTATAACTGGCAGCGACTGAGAACTAATCCTTTCCCATCTCTTGGATGTCATTCATGAGGCTCAAAGTGATTTCCACCCTGCTAGCTGTGATTAATTTTATAAACAAACAAACAAAAAAAATCAAACTATGAAGGCATCGGCAATGGAAGGGAAAGGGAACAGAAGATAATAGTAATTACATTTTGCATTTTATTTGCTGTAGGAGATAAACTTGACAGTTCTTGTAAAAAAAAAAAACCAAATTGTATTCTATGTGATGAATATGAATGTGTAATTTTTAAAATCAGTGTCTGTGTTTGGTATAAAAAAGTGTCTCAGCATAAAATTTTCAGCTACCTTCTATAGTAGGTAGTACCTGGAAGTAATGACAACAGGTTTTATGCCATTAGTTCTGCAGTAAGGATGTTTATACAACAGATCCATTAAGTTTTCAAGGGGCCTGGGACTTAAATCATTTGTTTTATTGTGCTTAATGGTCTTATGCTGTATCTGGTGCAGTTGCGCTTTGTATTAAAATTAATTGTGTGATGTGGAAAATGTTCAGCCGTTTACCTTCTTGTGATCGACAATATGGCGTTGTCTTAAAAATTCACTGAGAAATAGTTTTATGCACAAACAGAATTATATTTTACTCAAGCTTAAGCTAGAAGAATTATAAGAAATAATTGTTTTTTTTGTTTTTTAAATAAACTAGTCAGGTTTTTTGGACTGGGCTCTACTCTTCCTACAACCATTTACTTACTGACTAGCTATTGTTACTTCACACTACAGGGAAACTCTCAGGACTGTAGTTACTCTGTGGAATGAATATTATATGTCTAAAGATGAACCGTAATGTTAAAAACAAACCCCAATCCTCCGAAGTTGTCTTGTTAGGTTCAAGCCGTGTATAATCCAGGTACTACATATATACATTAATTTGAAATCAACTTTCTTGTGCAGTAATAAAAAGCCTTATATGACTTAATTTGAAATTAACTTGTGTAGTAATAAAGAACATTATATAAGAGGTAAGAATTTTTTTCATCATCACGAACACCTGACAAGCTGGAGCGTTAAAAAATCCATTGTGCCACGTTTATAAACTGTGATGAGTGAAATTTGTGTCTCAGGGGTTAAGAATTTACTTTAAGAGAACGGGGAACAAAATTTGAGACCTCTTCACCATGTACTATCCTTGTGGTTAGTTCTATACTGTGACAGCTCCAGCAGTAGGTAAAGCTCACCTGGAACCCTGCGTTTCCTTGAATAATTAACAAATGTATCCCTCCTAATTCAGAGTCACTCAGAGACATCAGACACAAATGTGTGTTCAGTGTAACTACAGGGAAGTCCATGTCATCTAGAGTCTAACAGGGAATCAGTTGCAATCAGTTTGAAACTTATTTTCAGAGACATATAGCAGTTGTTTGCAGTTTCATAATAAAAAAATACTTTAGTCATAGCCTGATAGCTCTTGGCATGAGAAGTTTACATTTTCTCTTAGTGAGCCTTTCGTTACTGTTCCATTCCACATCTACCTGCTCCGGCCAATGTAACACAATCTGTATACAATTCCTTTTTACCTGTAATATCCACAAGTGCCTGAATTCTGTACATTCTTCTGATATTAATATAAAGTTTCTGAGTAGCATGGATCTGAAATACAGGATGGGTCTGCAGTATTTTTCTGCCTGCCTCACCTGAGCAGCAATGTGAGGATGCCTTGCTAGCAGGGGCTCTAAGGAGTGCTGATGATGAACTTCTCTCAAAAGATAATTGTGGTCGTTAATTCACACTAGTTGTGCGGCACTAATTGATCTGCTGTCACTCCATCTTCCTTTTGTCACCTGTAACACATTTCTGGGCTCACAGTGGTTCTGGATCCCTGAGAGCAAAGAGTCAGTCCATGCTTTTCAGAGCACACTGGCCTGAGAAGGGCAAACCACTTGTCTACACAAATAAATTCTGCTGAAAATGCATTTTGCCGTAAGAGTTTCCTCAGGGTGTCAGTCCATGTGCTGGGCACTGCACAGGCTAAGGAAACAATTCAATACTTTTCTGTTTTCTGCTGGATTTTGGTTCGTGAAACTTGTCAGCTAATCTTAAGGGTGATGAATCACAGATTGGTCTAAGTGGATTTATTCTGGAGATCTTTTACGGCAAAAAAAAAAAGGCAAGGATGTATTTTTTGGAGCTTGGTAGGGAACATTTCCCCAGAGGAGTGGTCTTCTTTTAATTATAAATACTAATTGGAAAGAACAAAAGCTACTTTTGACTGTATTCAGGCAAAATTCCCCTTGTAGAGACAGTTGTGCAAGTAAAACTACACACTTTTAAATTCCTGCACTTAAATAGCAAAACAGCATGAAATATAGAAGAGGCGGTCTTTACTTCATTGTTAAGCAGAGCATATTGTACACACAGCTTTTTTATTTTATTTTTAATTGACTGCAGTTCTTTAGCAAGCTACATTTGACACATCTTAATAAATGAAGGAAATCCAGCTGTGGTTTTAATTCATTATAAAGCTGATACTGAGTTCAGGAGGAATAGGTTTCTTGCATATTCTAAAACTTGCTTCAGTTAATTCAGTATGTGTGTTTTCTACTTCCTTAAATATATATAAATCTTAAGAACTGGGGCAAGAAGATACTTTGGATTAGCATTGCAGGAATTACATCTAGTCATCAGAGTTTGACTTAAATATTTGGGGGAAGGGGTCAGAAAATATTTGCAGTCTTATGTGCTGCAGAACATCCACCACTGTACTGTAACAGAACAGAAGGACCTAATGCCTTATTTCTGTAGGCAAGTGCTTTGTAAATTAATTTTAATCAAAAGAAAGCTCTGCAAAACCTCCAGAATTCCTACCAACAACTGTGTTCTTTTTCTAGTGTAGTCTTACTTAGGCAAGCCATTGAGGACTTGGCTGTCCTTAATTTTGTCTAGTTCTTCAAGCCTTTTTTCATTTGCTTGATTGTCATTTCACTTTTAAGGTTTTGGTTGAATACTTGATTGCTCCACTTTTCTGTGAATGTAATTTCAGTTGTAAAATATCTTCAAATCGCTTCAGATGGTTTGATGCTTCTCTGTTTTGCTGTTGAGAGCTCAGCCTTAAATACTAGTGCGTGAAGAAAACCAGTGATTTAAGTTGCACTGTCTTCCCACAATTAAAACAACCCTATCATGTGTTATTTAATAAATAACTGCATCTGAGTTACAATATGTGGCCCAGTCAGGAATCAAAGCCTGCATTTTGAGGGATGATTACAGCTTTCCTGATTCCATTTGGCCAAACCTGGTGAAGGGGGGATGTTCTCATAACTATTGCAGATGTTTAGATATGTGGCAAGTGAGCCTGGCCACAGCCTGGAGTAAAAGCTCAGTGGGGTCAGCATAGAGCACTGACACCGTTCTCTCCCATTAGTTTCTCTATATTTGGCAAAGGTGGGTGTTTTAAATTATTATTTGTTTTCTTTTGTTTCAGCTCCTACTCAACTGAATCTTACCAGTGAGCTGGTGAGAGGGGTCAATAGATTGTACACATGGAAGGCTCTGCATAGTAAATTAAAAACTGCTTAATTTGAGTTTAAACTGTATTCATCTCCTCACATAGATCTGATTGTTTGGTGGTTTTATTCAGTTTGTTTGCTTTTTAAATATTTTCCATCAATTGTTAGATACAAAAGATAGTTTTGTAAACTTTAGGTTGTTTGTTATCAAATAAATGATATTCTTCTGTTTTACTATAGACTAGAAGCAGCCGAAGGACGTAACACTGTGCCATGCTTCGCAATGCCCTAGGAAAAACCTTTCGATTTCTTGGCTACACTGTGCAATATGGCTGCATAGCGCATTGTGTCTTTGAGTACCTTGGAGGAATTGTTGTGGTAACTTCTCTTTTTCATGCCATTTAAAAGAAAGTAAAATTATGATACTGAAATTATTCTGTGTGATAATGCCAATATTTCAGGTTTCTTCCTCATTTTTTTAAGCCTTTTCAAAGTGTTTAGTAAATGCCTCGTTTTTTGAACGTAGGCCCAGCCTTTATGAAGTCATTTCTACTTCAGCCATTTGTCCTTTTTGCTAAGTTAGTGCTCGAGGCATCACTGAACCAAATGGGAAACTGTGATTAAGCATTTTGCAGCGTACATTCTTCCAGAAAGCCTGCAGTCCCTAATAATGCCATAGGAAATGCTTCTGTTTTCAACCCTGGGCAGATTTCTGGATGTTCGATGCTGCCTCCCCCTCCTCCCTGTTTCTAAACGTGGCACATGCTGCTGTTGGCCGTAGCGGATTTTTGCCGTGAGCTGCTCTTGCAGCTTCTGCGATGATTCCTTTCTGCAGAGGCTGAAGCGAGGGGTCAGGTCACGGAGCTCCGGGTGCTGCTCCTAATAATTCCCTGCAGATGGGGTACAGAAATAAACCTGCAGCGGCCCGTAGCACCTCGTGTGGTTCAGGACCCATCCTGAGCGCATCCGGAGCTGCAGCAGTTAGAGATGCCCTATGAGCTGCCCCCACCTGTTACACATAGCAGATGTTCCTTTGAGGATCTCACTTTAAGTGTTCTTTACATGTTTTCTAATTTATTAGCAAATACTTTGAATATTAATGTATTTTAGATAAAAGTAATTGGAAATAGTAATTTTTTTTTTCTCATTTATTTTTAATTTGCAGTGTTCTGGACCTTCAATGGAACCAACCATTCAAAATTCTGATATTGTCTTTTCGGAGACCCTTAGCCGCCACTTTTATTGTATTCGAAAGTACGCTTCTCTTTTTTAGACTAGATTTTACATTCAGTTAATAACTGCAGTCTATCCGTTCTTTATTTACCCTATATTCTTCTGCTTCTAAATTGTGGGTTTTTTCATAAGTCTCCTCTCGTTGTGTGTGATGGAAGCCAGAGTAATCAGCACATACAGCCCACTGAGCAACTTGTCAGGATTCATTTAGGATCAAGTCCACATCACTTTTACAGCTTTGTCCAAAAAATTGAAACATTCCCCTTGTTTTTTTTTCCTAAACCAGTTCTATTGTGTGACTGTAACTTCCCCTCTCTAAGCAGTTTCATCTCGCAAACCAAGCTGTAGGTATTGCTGTGCGCAGGTGGGTTGTTAGCAGAGTGACCAAATGGTGTAAATACCATTTATCAAGTGTCATTTTATAACTGTGCTGTAGAGCCCAGGAGGCTCAATGCCCTCACCCCTGCTATTGTGGACTGTTTGACTGTACAATCCAGTGTGTATAATCCGGAGGCATAAGTAATATAAGGTCTTACAAACTCCGATGTTTGAAGTTTCACTGAAAGAATAACATTTGAACAGTGATATTTAAGAACACTGAATCAATTAAAATGTGTTCTTATATGTTTTATAAATGATCCAAGTAACAAATAATGTCTCCAAGTGTAGATAAAAAAATCCTGCGTGTAAAAAGACACTGTGAATAAAACTGAAAAAAAACCCCAAAAATTGTACACAAAAATTTCCAGCAGAAGAATGTATGTGAATATTTTTGAAGTATACACATTGACGTACATATATTCAGCCAAATAGTTTGTACTTAGAGTTCTTCTGTTTGTTTTTGTTTCTGTTTTTTTTCCTCTCAGAGGAGATATTGTAATTGTGAAAAGCCCAAATGACCCCAAATCAAATATCTGTAAAAGAGTAATTGGCTTGGAAGGGGATAAAGTCTGCACAAGCAACCCTTCAGATTTCCTTAAGAGTCACAGCTATGTAAGTATTAGAGTTTCTTGCTTTGTAAATTAATGCTTACGTAAATAGGCTTGGTAGTTTGTAAAGGATTTGCAGTATTTGAGTCTTATCATGTTTGTAAGTTATTCTTTCTTCTTCTGTATGTACAGTAAAATGTTGTAAGCTCTGTTTATGGCAAGCTGTCATTCCTGGTGTCTTTTGTTTCTGTAGGAAGTGTAGGCAGATGATATTTTTGCTCTGCCCTTTGTTTAGGTCATATTCTCTGGTGGAAGATGCTAAAATTCTCAGCACAAAGTGCACTACTGATGGCAGACTCAAGGTCTTAAGGCAAAACTGTTTCTGTATTTTAAACAGCAAGAAGTGAAAAAATTGTCTTTGCAGTAGTTTGGAGGATTTTGCTTTCAAAATAATACTTTAGTGTATTTCTCTGTTTCAATAAAACAAAATTGTAACTTTTCTAAGTATGGTTGGAAAGGTAGTACTTCTGACTTATCTAAAAAGTCAGGTACAAGATGAAATAAAAAGGAAAAAATATTCTTAATGCTTACTTTGTGCAGACAGGCTTCAAGAAGTTAAGAAAGATTTGTGACAACATGTTTTCAGCAACTTCTTTTTTAGGCTATCATTACAAAACTGATGAGAAATTGCATGTTTGACCAGTACCTCTGTTCAACAGCTTGTGGAGAGATCAGGTTTTGCACAGGTGTTTTAAATCTTAAAAGACAAATATTCTGTTGCTTTTTCGTATCCACTTCATCCTCACAATTACTGCAAGAAGAATTAATGTGAGGCCCATGGCTTAAGTCCTGTGGTGTGAAGGTGGAGAATTTCATGGAACTCTCCTTGGTACCATTTATGATAGATAAATCCATTAAAGAGTTTAGCTATTGTAAGGACAACCAGTATCATCATCAGCCCTTCAGGTACCCTTGCTGCTTTTATATGCAGCAGCTGGAGTCCTTACTAAAACCAATTACAAAATTCTTGGCAATGTTGTGTCTAGATTTGGTGTCTGGATTTAGTCAAGACCTGGAACCAGAAGGTAAGGACACCACTCATACCCTGTTCTGAGAGGTTGAATTTGTTGTTTCTTTCACTTCAGTCCCAAGGCAAAACATTTCAGGCTCCTGCCTCTAATCTGCCCTTCTGATCAAGTGCCACTGGAGCTTCTGTCACACCGCTGTCACCCCTGGGCAGAAAGAGGGGGCTCATTCTCTGTTAGATTTTGAAGGGGAAGACAGGGCATTTGGGTTTTTTTTCCATAGATCAAATTGTGTTACCAATTAATCAAGGAAAAAACCCAACCATACGATTCCAACCAACCTTTCTCACCAAGCTGAAGAAATTTTCCAGCTTCTATAGGAGTAGTAATTTAGAGGAAATATGAGTTTCCCAGAGCAGACTGACCAGTAATGGAAACCTGAGTTCTGTGTATGCTGCTTGATGCAAATTGAATTACTCTGAGCATCTTCCTCACGCATCTGAGCCTTGGAAAGGAAGTTTGGGAAAGGTTTGTACTTAAGAGGATGGCAGCCTTTCTGGAAACCCTGAGGTGATCCAGTGACTATTCAGCAGAACAATTTCTGCCCTTGGCATAAGATTTTTTGTCTTCAGTTTTAATATAATGCGTGAGGAGAATGAGAGGCTGAGGGATGCAGGGTCCACTTCTTGTTTTCCTGTGTATGTTTTTTGTAAAGGCTAATGTGTGGCAATACAGCAAAGTGACATCCAAGCTTTCTTAGTTCTTACATCATCGCTTGTATCTAGGGGGAGAAATTATCTAAATGGAAATGCTTTCGTTTGTTAGTGCCTATCTGTTTTCCTCCTATCTTTAGTGGTTGTTGAAGAGGTAGATCTTTCCATCTGTTCAGGGGACACTTCCTTTACAGAAGAGTATATTCCCAACATAGGCATCTGCACTTTATGCTCATAACTTACACTGGATTACTCACTAAGTAAATTGTTCTTGGGGAGATGTGTCTGTTTTCAGGGAGCTGTCTACTCAGATTCCCTATTTTAGTGAACCACTGTGTACCAGCTTTTAATTCAAACACAAAATTCTTCAAAGCAAATAGCAGCCGCAGATGTACAGAGAACTGGCTGTTTGTTTTGTTGGTACTTCCCTGAGAACCCTGAGTTGGGCTTTTGATAATAAAAAATATTGTCAAAACTCTGTGGAACGGCCTTGGCCGGGATCCCGAAGGGCCAGCAGCGCAAACGGGGCTGTCAGGCTGCTGGGGGACGGTACAACCGCAGGCATTTCTCAATGGAGCAAAGCCTGGACTTTGCCTTGAGTGGCGGTGTTTGTATTAGGCTACCAATTGCCTTTTTTTAACCTGGGAAGCCTCCGAGCGGTGACTCAAAAGTGTGGAAAGTCGGGGGATTGTTTGTTTTCATGTTAGTGAAGTGCCCGGCTTTCCTTGGCTGCCTTCTCTCTGCTTTGGGGACTGATAGCGAATAGTTGTCATGTTTGCAAACTTACACAGTACAATAAATTATCCGATGCCAGAAATATTGTCGAATTGGGTATTTGAACCTCTGTCTCATTCTTTGCTGCTGTTTGCCAACTAACGGTTAGATAATGATGAGTTTGCAAGTTATTGGAGATGTCAGAATAATGTACAACAAACATACTGAACATGGCTGAGGGGGGAACCACCTCTAAGCTGCTTCTTCTCCTCACCTCAAAAGGAGAACCCTTATAGTCATCTTAGTAGGAATTAACACAATTAGTCTGCATTTACTGTGTCAGTGTTGGCGTATTTTAGATTTTAAGTTAAGGATTTTTGTGTTTGGAAGCACTTACCCTACATGACTCTTATTCTGAAGCCTAAGAGATTGCTAAAATCGGATCCTGTTTCAAATCCTGTTTCATTCATGAATATCCTTCTCAGGATGGCTTATATAGAGATGTGAAAATTGACAACTCTGTTTACAACTTGCTCTCTGTAGGATTACACAGAGGAGATACTTTATTGCTGCAGAAAACCAAGTAGATACCTGTAGATTAAAAATCAAATTGATTGGTATAAATTAAGCATGTGCTTAAGTTAAAATCTAAGTACATTAGGAACATTTTTGCTTTGGACCCATTATGGTACATGATGCTTCATATGCCATAGGTTGGTGCTTATCTGCAGAATGAGTAGAATCTTCCTATTTACATGAAAAGGACAAGGAAATTAGTTTTCGGAGTAAGCTGTTATAGTATTACAAAGTTAGAGAAATGTACTATTTCGTTGCACTGCCTTTTTATTGATATTTGGTATGGAATGTGAGCACTGGGCTGGCAGTTTTGCTGGGCTCTTTTTTGGTTTTGTGCTCAATGGTGGTGTTTGTAGATACAAGCAAGTGTATTTCCTGTAATGAACATTTAAGAATTCATAATATATTTTTACTGTATCAGAAGCAATAGTTAACAAGGTAAATAACTAATTTTTAGTAATGTGGTATTCCGACCTAGGTTCAGTTATTAAAAAAATATCTATACTGATTTATTCATTTAACTATAAGATCTCAATAATGAGTGTTAGTAAGGAAGTTATTCAATCACAGTAAATGCCTGAAATGGCCTTTAAAAAAAGCCTAACACCTGAAAGGTTCATTTTCATATTCAGGTTTTTATTTCCTGTTTTTAAAAGTCTTAATACAGATCCAGGTTTATAATTCAGATTGAGTATTCTATTGTTATATTTGAATTTGTTTTAATGCCATTTACTTTAGCTTTAATTTCTTTAGTACCATATGTTCTTGTGCTGCAGCTCCTATTTACAAATTGAAAAAGTGAGGGGTAAGTCATCGGATTAAAACAGCTTGTATGTCATAAACCACCAATATGCTAAGCCTTTGTGTCACTTAAACAAAAGTAGTACCTAATAATGTCACTTAATAGAGCCAGAGTCTGTAAATAAGGAACTGCCTTTTGCAAGTCCCAGTGATAAAAAGCTGAGATACAAATCCATATCTCAGCAACACTCTGCTGGTGATCAATCACAACACACCACTAATGCTGCGAGACTCGCTGATGTGGGGGAAGTATGTTTACCTTGTGCTAAAACGAGGTTCATTGCGGAGATGGCATCTCTTCATCCTGTGGTTAACTCCAGAGCTAACATAATTCCCACGATAATGCCTCTTACTGTGTTTGCAGATGAGAGAAGTGGCCTCATGCAGCGCTATTAACTCTTAAACAGTCCTTGTCAAATGCAGTAAGAATATTATGTGGGTACCAAGAATAATGTAATGATGTTAATGTAAACAACACAATATTTTAATCACTAGACACTACTACAGACTGGATGCACAATGTAAGGCACTGAAGAGTGGTTTGATATTTCAGAGAGCTCAATACCATTGCATAGTCTCTTCAAAAGATCCTAAATAGCAATTAAAAATAAAGTTCTCAAAATACCATTTTTTTCCTTTGTCTTTAGTATCTTAATAGCTAATTTACACTAATGGTTCAGTATTTTGGTCATCATCTAAGTTTTTATAGTTGCTGCTCAGGAAAAAGGAAATATCCTACTCTTCTCCTTAGTTTTAGCATTCAACCAGCTTAAGAGAAAGTTATACCATAATTTTAAGCAGCAGGTATGATAAATGGTGGGAGAGGAGAACTGATTTGATGTATTTGTTTAGTTTGCACATCCCTCTATATCCCAGGAGCTAATCCTGAATTCTTTTGAGAAGTAATTTTAAATCAAAACTAAATTATTCAAAGGAAAAGAAACATCAAAAAATTTATCAATCCACTTCCCAATGTTTCCAGGGTTTCTTCTGCTCAAGTGGATCAATGTTTTTTTACCTGTGGAGTTTTATTACTGATGTTTCAGGAATGTAGGACTGGCAAGACTTGAACCAGCAGCACTGGTGCTGCTCAGCACAGCCTGCCCTGGTGGCCGTGGGCTCATGGAGTGGGGGACATGGACATGTCTGCACCGCAGCTCGGGCAGGGCCCAACAGTGAGAGGCTCGGGTCAAACACAGCTCCAGGATCAGCTCCCACTGAGGTCTCTTACATCTTTAACAGCTCTTGGTTCCCCATGGTCTGAACCAAGACGAGACATCTGACCCGTACCAGCTGGTCTGGAGTGCGGGCACAGCCCCATCGGGGTGGGGACAGCACTGCCCAGGCTCTGACACCTTGCCCCACTTCTTCTGTTCAGCCAATTCAGTCCTGAAGGAAAAAACATTAAAAAAATCTCCTTGTTGATTTGAGGGAAAGTTGTTTCAAGATCGCTCATTTGACTTCATAGCACTAGATGCTGCTTCTCTCTGGAATAGAGTCTTGGCTGTACTGGTCAGATCAGTTGGAACCTTCTGGGTTTTATGATTCTGTTATTCCTCTGCGCCGAGTTCACTAATAACTTCTAGGAAGCTGTTCAGGATGATGAAACCAATTACTTGATGACTTGGTGAAGATTTTGAGCACCAGTTTTAGTCTGCCTACATCAGCTTTGCGTCTGAATGAAGGACCTATCTCGTTTTTTTCCTCCTCTATAGGTACTAGCTAAATCCTTCCAGTTGTTGTAAATGGTCAAATAACGCAGAGATGAAGCCTTAGATGAATGAGCAGAGATCCAGGTCACTGTGCCTGAGCTGGCAGATGACACTTTTGATTCCTTAACCCCACTCGGCGTGTTTATTGGCCATTTTTGCTACCAGGCTCAATAGCTACATCTGTACAGGTTTGCCTTTGTCCAGGGCACACCAGTAATGGTAATGGCTTTTGTGTTTCAACCAGTAAATTCCAGTTGGGATTTGAACCTGTAGGATTTTTGTTCTCAAACCTACACCTTAGGGTCACCCTGTTACATCATCTGTTTTCTGGAAAAGAAAAGAATCAAATCCTTCTTAATGACTGCTGTGAGAAAAGTCTATGCAAACTGCTAAGTAATCTTTGCTGGCTTTGTAATCAATATTTTCCTCCAAAATATTGCTCTTCTATAGATCAAGAAAGCTAATAATAGTCTGGACTGATGAATCTCAGAAATATTTGGATTTTTTTCATCAGGAGTTCCTAGATGTAGCTACGAGATTTGGGGTTTTTTAAAGTTTTGGCCTATGAACATCTATAAAAGATGAAAATTTCAAAACTGTAGTGGATTTAAAAGCTCAGATATTTTTTCGCTACTTAAAGCAAAGTGATTTTGTTTTGAAAAGAGAACCATTGCTTTCATGCAAAGAGAGAGGTTGTAAAAAGTGTGTCCAAAATCTGGGCATTATGTTTCATTACAGTAAGATTTGCTCCTAGGTTTTCTTAATCACAGAATGTTAGGGATTGGAAGGGACCTCGAAAGATCATCTATGTTATTAAGTTTTAATTTTAACTGATAATATTTTTAGAACAGGAGTGATGGCTGATAATACATAAAATCTAGTTGCCACTAGAGATTTTTAGAATTGGATATATAGCTTTTCAGGCTGATTCAGATCAGTATATTTAGCAACATGCTCTAGATCTGAACAGTAGCTATTTGTACCTTACACACAGTGTAGAAGGAGCAATAATGGTTAGAAAACAAGCAAACATTCAGAAAACCAATTAATGCTTTGGCAGATCACTATAACAGTGATCTAAGTTCATATGCCCTGGTTTCCTTGTAGTATGTGATTTAACATTGCTACCAATTAAGGTGATGCGATTTTAATATTGATTAATAACTGATTTCAAAACTTCAAGGTGGACAAGTCTTCATATATATTTTTATAAATTTTCTATTAAAACAAACAATGGCTCTTAAAATAGAGAATGAATTCATCATATAAATATTTCATTACAGTAAATCTAATTTCTGTATAAAAACCTATTAGTGTTTCATTGTCATTTTTTAATTGGCTGGTCCAAGATCATTATGTATTCTCTTTAATATGTGTATTTGGACAAACTGGGCCACATACATCACGTCTTATTAATAAGCAGCTTAAACTGTTCAGTAAATAAAAGGAAAATGCTAAACTGTTTGGAAGTACCTATGAATTTAATGTAAATTCAGTCTGTTTTATTATTTTAAGAAGTATTACATTCCAGGTAATTCAGCCTTTAAGTGATACTTAGAATATGTTGATTTACGATCTGCTGTACTGTTAATGCTCCATTGTGACTGTTACCATTTCACAGCTTTTTCCAGCACAAAAAGGAAATGTAAATGCTTGTGCTGATTTTGAAAATATTGAGCTAATTAATGTTGTCGGGTTTTATATAGGTGGTAGCCTTAATATAAACAACATTTACAATAAGTCTACAGAAGTGGTGCCTAGAGCAACTGGATCATTAAAAAAGGAGTATCTGTTAAGCATTATTCACTCTTGGTTCTGAATTAATAAATAAAGGATTAAGGAATAGTTATATGAGACTTTAAGTATAGAGTGATAAAACAAACTCCTGCATTTCTATGGTGTATATTTTATCCTAACTAGATGCAATTTACTTAAATAAGGCAATTTAATCAGTATTTAGTAAATTTGTCATCTGATATTGTGGATTCTTTCATCATATTTCACTTTAATCAAGAAAGGTAACACCTGTGGTTTATTCACAAAAGCTTCTTTTGTTAAGTGAACACCCACAGGCCATGAAGCAATTACATTTGTTGCTTGTACCAAAGTAGGAGGCACTTAAATAGACCTTAGTAGGGATAGATGAGAACTTGCAGACTTTATTCTTTTGTCCAGCACTGAGATTAGTTCTTATCATAGCTCAAGAAGGAACCTCTGGACTGAAAAGAAAAGATGGGAATGATTTAAAGTTGTTCTTAAGTTGGAAACGTTGATATTGCTGGAGGTGATGTGAATACCTGTGACCTTAGCAAAGTTCAAACTTCATCTGCTCCCAGCTGATTGTACGTGCTGGTGTTCTCTGACAAACACAGGCTGTTTGGAATTCCGAGAGATCGTGAGAGATTCATGTTTATAATTCTCCATTTATTTATTAAAAATCCATATTTCTCCATCTTTAGTACCCGCCCAAAATCACAAAACAAAATAAGCCCCCACCAAGCCAGAAAAACCAACCCAAACCACAAAAGCCTATTATCATTTAGTTGGGTTTGGGGATGTTTTTGAGGCAGATAATTTAATCTCTTAATCTTATTTGCAGTGTGTTAGTTTTCTAGTATGCCAGCTAATGTGCATCCTAGAGCACAGGCATCTCCTCTCTTGGTTTTGAAGTTAGTGAGGTTACTCAAACTTTGGTATATGTAAAAAGTCCAAAAGAATAGAAATCTTTATTGATTCCCCCAGCCCTTCCACATTTATGTAATATTTTATGCTAGCAAGTGCATCAAATACTTGACCTGTACTTAACTTTTGCCACTTAACTATACTGCTAAGGAAATGACAACAGCCCTGAGAATTTAGCCCGTTTGTTGCAGTGAAAGATGCTTATTTGAGCTGAAATGGAGTTACTGCTACAAGCTCAGTTGTTCTAAATGATAATTCTGCTTTTCTGATCTGCCTGTTCCTGTGCAAGAGCCCTCAGAGCTTGGGAAGGGAGCTGGGGGAAGAGTCATGTGTCTGATCCGTGTCCTGGATTCTCATGCATATGAGCTGCACCCCAGATAACTGGTTCTGCCCGAGAACTGCTGCTCCTTGGAAATCAATCCGCAGATCATATGCACAAAACCAGAGGCACAAGGGTTGCCGAGGTGTTTGTTACTACAAGTTTTCAATAGTTAATTTTTTCTTTGGTTAGGAAGGTAACTTATGCCCAGCTGCTGCGCTTGCATAGCTTTGAGGTGTTTCAGATTGCGTCCCGATTCTGCAAAGGTTGATACTCAAACTTAACTTTATTCAATATGTTAATACCATTGAAATCAGTGTGATGTGGTCTAGAAATATCTTGGTGCATAAACCCTTGAAGGATTCTGGCTTTAGCCTTTATTTGAAAGGGGTGTAAACAACTTTTTTTAATTAATGATTATGGCCTGTCACTGGTATTTGGTTTTACATTTTCATGTAATTCATGTGATTTTTATCAGTTCTCTTAATTCTAGGTTGTAGTGAAGTGCCTAGATGATGGACAGGCACCATACAAAGGTATTATACTGTATTATCTCTGGATGAATCATACATTGTGACAGTACTTTTAGTGACAAATTTAGAGGTATAGGGTCTTGTCATACCTTCCATGGAGAACTATGCAAGTTACTATAAGTGGTGAATTTCAGGATGTGTGAACATACTTTATTGCAAATGTTCTATCTGGAATGCAAACTAAACCCATTTTGTTTAGGCAAGTAAGTAGTAGTAGTATTAGAAGTAGTAACTGATAGGTGACAAGCGGCAAAAGCACTTTATTATTTTGTTTGGAGCATGGAAGAAAGATGGGAAGGTATAAGAAGTGTTTAGATATATTTGTGCTATGAGTGGGTCCTTATTTCACATAGTAACAGATGAGCTTCATGTTGTGCCCATGAATGGGTGAAAGTGAGAAGGTGTGGGAACCAGTGAAGTAGAAGGGGAGCTGGTGGTGTCCTGGTGTGAAACAGCAGCACATCGCAAAAACTGACGCTTTTCCAGAAATGTGAAATGTTAATGTGGCTTTGCTTTTGATTTCGTTAAAAATGTCTTCCTTTCATAGTAATTCGTGCTTCTCCTGTTAGTATATTTTCTGAGATAGTCTTTCAGAGCGTCAGCAATTTGATGTCTGATTTGTAGCTCTGGTAGATGCAGGACAGGAGAGTTTGCACCAGAAAGGTCAGAACACTACTTTGCTTTGTAATATGCACCTGAGAAACAAACTCAGGTGTCAGATGTGGACACAGTGATGGCTTTAGGTGTGCACACGGTGAATAAGTGAAGATGAAAATCCAAGTAACCTAACAATTGCTGCCGGAAATTCTAAATAGGCTGTGTACCACGGAATGTGAGGAAAATAACAGATGTCAGTACATTAGCAAATGGAGACCTATCAAAAACAACTGTCCGTATGTGATGAGATGTATAATATATTCTACACAAATAATTTGACTCTGGATAGAGTTTTTCAACATTTATGTATTTTAAACTGACTGCTGGTTGGTTGTTTCGTTTGCAAAGCTGCTTGGGTAGGAGGAGGAGGACCAGAGTCACCTGCCTGCAGCCAACCATCATTCACGCAATCACAGAATGCCATGGATTGGAAGGGACCTTGAAAGCTCATCCAGTCCAATCCCCCCGCTGGAGCAGGAACACCCAGATGAGGTTACACAGGATCATGTCCAGGCGGGTTTGAATGTCTCCAGAGAAGGAGACTCCACAACCTCCCTGGGCAGCCTGTTCCAGTGTCCGTTACCCACGTGCCAGCAGTTTGGAAAGTCTGCAAAATGAGCAATGTGGCAGAGAAGCCAAGGATGGAATTCCTGTGCTAAGGACTGGGAGAACAAGAAGTAAAAGACCTTGATAGAACCAGCAGATCAGTTTGAAACAAACAAGGTGGCACTCCTTCACACAGAGGACTGTTGAAGGAGATAGTACCGGTAGGTTTCGAAGGGGTTTAGACATATTGCTGGTGTGCAGCTCCACGTATGGATTCTATGATGATGAGGCAGGACTGTGCGTGCTCTGGGGACCAAAGAAACACGGGCTAGTTGGGAGAAGATGGACGGGCTCACATGTGCTTTCCATGATGAGCATCTCTTTTTGCTGTGGTCGGAGACAAACTTTGGCTCTTGATCCATGGCTCAGACGTTTGGCACAGCCCAGGACAGGGACGCTGGGTCGTGGTGCCATCCTCAGGCCCTGCTCTGGGAACAGGCAGGCAGGAGCACGACTAAGCCAGAGCCTAAACAGCTTCTTAAAGATGAGGTTCCCAGCAAACGTTACCTGGGCAGAGACTTCGCAGTCCCAAGAACTTCAACTGCATCTTCCTCAGATGTTTGTCTGGGGGACCTGGTTTTATTCTTCATGGTTTACATCCAGACTTTACTACTAGAGCGGCATTTTATTTTGTTTAGTCTGTTATCCTTGACTCCTGTAGATGCAGGCTCTTATGTTTATGAATCCATGTGGTTTCTTGCTAAAACACTGTTTATTCTGCTCAAACTCTTGAGTTTCATTTGAAATTGGGTTTTTCTTTTTCTGTTTCCATACATTTTTCTCTGAACCGTGGGCATAGTAATATTTCAAGTACATATTTGGTTTTGAAAAAAATGTATGTTAAAGTCCATGTTAAATATTATATAGATTGAGAATATGTTGCTACTTTTACATTTTCAGCCTGGTTTGGAATTTCAGAAGCAAAAACAGATTAGGAAAATAATTACTAAGTTTTTTATTTGGTAACTTGTGTAGAGGTTATTTACATCTGAAATGTTTCCTTTTTTTAAACCATAATGTTGTATATTCCAAGCTGAAATCTTAGTTTAAGACTTGCAGTAGCAACTTTGTCATATATGAAAGCTTCATACCCTTATTTAGGTAACTAATAAAGCTATGTTGCTATTTTTCATTTTGTCATGGAGTCAGTCTGTGAATGCCATGAATCTATGGTAAGTAATATAGAGTTAATGCACAATATATATAGGCAATGAAAGGTCTTTGTCATATAGTATAAGGTCACCATCATTAATTTTCAAATTATAAAAAGGGATTTGCTGTTTTGTGATCATCATTATTACAATATAATGTGTTGTGGATTCTGCCTGCACATAGAATGAACTGTGATCTTAATTAGAACTTTGACAAGCCTACTCCGATAAAATGATGAGATTATTCGTAATTGATGTCACAATCAATTACCAGTTAGTTCATCATGAATCTACTAACAGGTCTGGCCTTGGTGCTGGCCCCAGGATGTTGATGAGTGTGTGGCTGCCCTGTTCATGCTGTTACTGCGACAGGAGGGCAGATTTTCAGTCAACATCCTAATGACCTCTTTTGAAGTCTATTAAATTAATGACCCTGTCACATTGGTCTAACCTCTTACATCTTCATTTTGGATTTTTTGTTGCAAACCATTGTTTTTTGAGCACATGATAGAACAGATACTTTGGAGCACTCCTTCTCATACCTCCAAATCTGGCACTGTCTTATTAGATTTAATAAAAAATTAGTTCATTATACAGTCATGAAATACAGAACATAGAAATCAGAAAATTATACAGCAAACTGTGCTTAATACCATTCTGTTCTGTTCTTTTTACATTTCAATCTTGCTTAATCACAGGTGCCTAAAGGACACGTTTGGTTAGAAGGTGATAATCTCAGGAATTCTACAGACTCCAGGTGCTATGGACCTGTTCCTTACGGACTGATAAGAGGACGCATTTGTTTTAAGGTATATATATTTATGGTTTCTAAAATAGTTTCATTAATACATTCTTAATGTCTAGGTGTTAGGTATTAAACTTTTGTCCTCAACTGTCTGGCCAAAGCGAATGTAAAGGAAAGCTTCAACACACCAGCCACTTGCTGTAAAAGGGGAATTCAGCAATAGTGGGTTTATTTTTTTGAGGGAGGACTTGTTATTTGAGCGGCACTTTTTGTGCAGTCATTGCCTTTGAAAACCAAATCAATTATTTTGCAAGCAAATCCAAACCTGGTGAAAACATAAACACACACATAACACCCTGCTGCACGACTATACATTCCATCCTCAATTTGATTCTTGCCTCTGCAAAATGGTAGAAAAGGGCAACTCCATATTGCACTGTTGTGATTTGAGAAGTGCAGCTCCATAGTTCAAAGAACAAAGCAGGAAAATGTTCTCTTTCTGGGACTTGCAGACATACTTTACACACATAGACTGGCCTTGCTGCTTTTTAAACAAAGCCTGTGAAAGAGCCTGAAGTCAAATCTGTGCCAGTGTAATTGTCCGCCACATTTTTATTTTAAAAAGTGCTTTGAATTAATATCGTCTTGTATAAACCTCCATGATTCCTTCTCCTTCTGTTTCAACAATTCTACAGCTTTATCTCACACTAAATTTGTTTCATATTATCTGCATTATTAATTTACTCATTTACCAAAAAGAAGAAACTAAGACAATTTCTTCTCCGTAAAAAGTTTAATCTAAGAAACAAGGGACTTATGCACCAGCCTTTAGACAGTTAGATTTAAAATTATACTGCTCAGAACAACAAAAAGGTTTTCAAAACTCCATATATTGCCAGACATCCACAAGAACATAATTTAGCGCTGCTTTATTACATGTGCAGGGAAGATCAGATCCTTCCAGTTCAACCAAGTTTTAGGTAGTTAATTTACATTTTTTATGAACACAACTTAGGACTTTTCAAAAACCCTTGCAGCTATTGACCATAATCACTAATTGCTTTACTAAACCTCGAATACCATGTCCCCCTCAGCCCCACCGCCGAGTTTGTTCTGACCTCTGTTCTTTCTGGGTAGCATTTGCTTTAGTTCTTCCCTGGTGTTTATTGAGTGCTTACCACGTACACCAGAGGAACAAATGCTCATTCTCAATAGGGCTATTTTTATGACCCAAGTTTTAGCTTGGATGATTAACTGCTAAACCAAAAATGATGCTAATATGCTGACAGCCCTCTTAATAAGAATGTGGTATTAATAATCCAACTGAAAAAAACCCTGCTTTACTAGTACAGAAAAACTGTGTACTGCTTTAATGGGACTGCTAGGAAATAATGCATATATTAAGAACCTATGTATGTGGACAGCCATAGTTATTCACAGTATCCCTCCACAGCAATAAATGTGTCCAGCTTGTAGCCCAACAAGGAGGATGTTTGGGAGACTTCAATGAAGTGATTGACAGGACTTAACCTGAAATTTAGCAAGCAGTAAACTCTGTAAAATGAATGGAACTCACACACAGATATTATATATTGAAGAAGCACTTCAGGACTCTAGAATATTGTCTGTTTCAAAAAATAGTACGCAATCACTTGATACTTAATCAAAATAATTACTTAACCAAATTTTATAGCGGTTGTTTTATGATGGTGCATAGGGTAGTGATTATTAACATTTTAATGAGATTTAAGTATATGGTGCCTAACAAAAGCAAAAATGAGTTTATTCTTCAAATGAATGTTTATAGTTGGGATTGTTTATGGTAATTCACAGTAGAATACAGTGATCTTGCTATTGTGTGTTGCTACTGAACATTACAGTGAACGGCGGCAGAATACAGCTCATCTGCATGGCGCTGGCTAATTAATAGACCCCTGGCCAAGAAACCTAGATATGATTTTCAGTGTAGTCTGCTGGAGGTTTGGCTTCTCTTTCATGAAAAAGCCTTGAGAATGGAAGCTTATGTGGCTTCCTCTTGGAGTGGATTTTGGAGAAGCAGATTTAACAGTGCCTCTGAATGCTAAGCTACATTTTTAGTAATGGATACCAAAAAAAAAAATCAAATTTGGAAGTAATGGATTTCAACAGAAGAGAGTGAGCATGAATATTTGAGCAACCTATAAAACATAAATGTTAATTCTCTCTGTGGCTTATCTGTGAAGTTTAGATCTAAGATTCTCAGTCTCAATATTGGTGCACCAGTTTTTAACCCATACAGAAATAATGATACTTGATTATCGTTGTCCCTTTTCTGGCCCGCTGCCATATCAACTGTGTTTGTTCTATAAAAAGGCCACTGAAATCAAAAGAGCTGCAGATTCAGTGAAAGCTGGGGGAGTCCCACACTGGCAGAACTCGTGCTTCACCCTGCCCTAGATAGGTTACCCTATACATTCCTGGGCTTGGGCTCCATGTCAAAAATAGACGGGTGGTGTCTCTTCAGAAGAGCTAGTTAGCCCCATTTATCCCCCATCCATCAGATCACATCTATGTAGGCCAAACCAAACAGGGCAAATAGCTGCTAATTGGACTTGCTAGTTTGAACGAACAAATCACAGTCAACTTCTGTCATCATAACTTTAAAAAGACTTGGGAACTACTACACACAGCAGCACGTCTTTGTTTCACACAGGCTTGTTCCATCTCCTTTCCAACCATGAGTACTGTTTCTCATTCTCTCCTGCACGCAGACAAGATAAAACATCATTTTCATTCTAATTCTACCAATAAGATTGCTGTGATGAATTTGAAACTAAATTGTCAAAACAATATTTAGAACTAATTGATTACTTTCAGTGAAAGAAAGTCAAGCTGCAATAGGTGTGATTTGAGGTGCCCCAAATGAGATTTGTGCCCTAGTGAATGGCCTAAGAAACTTCCTTCTCTGGGCCTTCACTCAGATCAGCTTAAATTTGTAATCTGGGATGTTCCTATTCCCTTTTACTCTTGTTTGCCTTTGAGGCCACAGACTTGACATCCAACCTGCAGCCAGCACAGCCCGGCTGGAGAGCCTTGAATTCTGTAGCTTTGCTTCTAACTGTGATCACAAATATCATTCTCTTGCTGGTTTGTATCTTTATATATTTGTGTGGAACTTCAAATAGCTCACTGGCTAATACGCATATAGAGATCAGATGTTACCTTGGTGTATTTCTGTATATCAGCAGATGTTCCTCAGGCTCTTTCCCCCCCAAAAAAGGGTATTTTCTAAGAGACTTGCATAAGATAGTTTTGAACCTTTTTCAGATCCACAGAACTTGAGATCCTGAGAATGGACTCATCCTTCTCTCTTCCTGAGGCCCCAGGCACAATCCACCCTTAGCTGGCTCTGCCTCCTCTGTCCTTAGTGCTGGCGACAAGTCGTGGGGTCTGAAATACTGACCTTGGCACGGTGCTTCCTCTTTTAAATGGAGAAAATTACTTTTTCACTGCACAGAAAGCAGCAAAGGCTCCTTCTGTGCTGGAAATGTTCCGTGAGCTCCGTTAGAGTCAGCTGCTGTTCCTGGAAGGTGGCTGCATACCATACTTAAGATCAAATTCTAAGGAAAAACGAGCAAGATAAACATCTCACTAACAACAGATGCTTTGGGAATGAGGTGGTGCATCATCTCTCTCCATCTAGGTCACTTCATCCTGAGCAGGGGCTGTGAGGGTTCTACGGGATCAGAGCCACAACGGGCATTCATTCTTCAGCATCATCTCTTGCCATTCTTCCTGCTGATCCCCTCGTGCCATCTTTGAATGAATGTGTAGCAAAGGGACACAGGCAAAGGGGACAAAGGACAAAGTGTAAAAGAATGTCCTTGATTCCGTATTACTTTTTATTTTTTCATCCAAGACTGGCCTACATGTAATTAGTGAATGTTCAGATGAAAGTACTCCTGGGAGTGTTCTGTAGTATGAACAGATATATAGTTAATTTCAGGAGATAAAGCTTTTTATTACTGATGAGCATCATCCTCTGACACTTGTGCTTGGACCTGGTCATGATTTGTGCTCCTTCCTTTTCCACATACATTCCCCTTCTCAGAGAAGCCCCTTGGTTGAAAGCCCCTGATGGTGGAAGTTGCTCCACCCCTTTATACCTGTTTGCATGGTATATGTTTACTTAGAAGCCTATGGAATTTTCTGCCAAGGTTTGGTGTTTGCAGTTCAAATGCCCTTCTTGAAAACACAAATGTACACCTCTGAGGTGACTCAAAAAACACACTTTGTCTTTTAGGTGGTTTACAAGCTAGAAACCTTTGAATTTAAAAGATATTTTCTAGATAGATATTTATTTCCAAGGCTGAAAAAAATAATGCAAAAACTGTTGTGCATAAATTAGTGTTGTTTCCAGCCACTGTGGAAGGATGATTCCTCCTAATATATGTTATTTATTACTCCTAGTAAAAGAAACACACAAGTGAGAAATGTTCATATACCATGTAAACCAAAGAGCTAAAAAATTATGAAGTTTATGAAACAATTACAACAACAAATGAAAATACTGAACTTTTGAGTTGTGATAAAAATCTCATGTAACTGTATTTTCTTTTACAGATATGGCCTCTGAATGACTTTGGATTTCTACGTGCAAGCCCCAACGGCCATAGATTTCTTGATGATTAAAAGATTTAAGTGACTACTGCCAGCTTTCATAATATTTTCTACTCAAATCAATGGAACTGTTTTTGTTTAGAATAAACACAAGTATTACTTGCCAAAGATGTCTCTTTCTGAGATTACATCTAACTGGAAAGCGGGATTGATACACTGCTGTCGTCAGCTAAAATGATACACCTCTTAACACTGTTTCCTCTGGCTTTTCACAGTAAGTGCTTGGATTTATTAGAAAGTTTTGGTTTTTATGACAAGCCAAGGTTAGCACTGACTTAGCGTCAATTCTAAATGCGCTCGTGCTGCAGAGGCGCTGGACCTGCTCCTCGGCACTGAGACAAGCGGCCTGTTAGATCTGCCAATTTCTGTCGTCCCTTCCCAAGGCTCAAATCCTTGTGAGGATGTAATGAAGTTCAATATTTAGCATAGAAAATGTTCCCGTTTCCCTTTATTCTTCATTATCTTCAAAGCATTCTCACATGTGTGCCTCCTGATTAAATTTTGTCATCTGAGCTGTTAAAAGAATTTAACCTAAGAGGCAGGGCCTAAGGTGTAGTTGATATGGACTGAGATTGAAAGAAGCTTCTCTCTGGTTCGCTGGGAAAGAAAAGTCATTTAGATCATGAGGTATATTCCAGTTGTACCAAACTCAGTGTCCTGTTCTGGAGGTTTTTAATAACTTCCCCTTCAGCTGCAGACGGATGAAAAATCCCCATGTCTGGAGAGCTACGGTGGCAAAGGGGCACGTTTCCTTTCTTAAGCTTGACCGAACTTGTTCTTGTAGTGTCCCCTTTTCTTTAACATACATTTCTTTAGCAGATGCTGTCCTGATTGTCCAGTCTTTTAAAAAGTTTGTAACTCTTAATGGGCTTGATTGAAACAGTCATTGAAGGATCTCGATAACAAGGGAACATGTGTCACAACAAACCAAAGATACCTCTTTGGTTTCACTCTTGAAGACAGTGTAATTCCCACCACACCGGCATGAGAGAGTGTAACATTGTTCATCTGCCGAAAAAGCAAACAAAAAAGCCTTCAGTGCTTGAAAGGAATCAAGAATTTATTCTGGATTTTCTTCACAAAGCTGCTCTTAATAACAAATGACCTCCCACTGCTGGGTTGTAAATGTCGGTACCTGTGCTACCATTTGTTGCTTAAAAAATTATACTCTTAAAAGGTGCCAGTGGCTGTGGGACATTCTTACACCAAACAGCCAGGGTCGGTGTAGTCTGTTTAAAATAGCAAATAATAAAAAGGTGCATGTCAGTGAAACAGGTAGTAAAAGAAAAAATGAGGAGGTGGTAGTCATACATATGACAGATCAAGGATGGTTCAAAACCAGACTGCTAACCCAGGAAACAATAATAAACCAGAAGAAAGCAGATAGGATTTTTCCCTCACAGCTTGAGAAAAAGAAAAATAGTAAAAAAACTCAAATCAATCAGCCATTCATTCAAAAAGTAATTAAATGAGAAAAGTGAGAGTATAATGGAAAGGAGTAACACACTGTCAGATGAAAAAAATCGGTATGAAGACACTTGCATTCTACCATCACAGAAAGAGCAAGAAGATTTGGGAAGAAGCTGGAAATCTAAATACTCCATTCTATTACAAGAAGAGAGCAAGGTGAGAAGTGGTACTGCCAGCAGAGCGGGGAAGAGATGAAGAAGGAATGCAAAAGGAGGATCACAGAAAGTGAAGTTCCAGTTCAGGTAATCACAGAGAACAGCTATATAAAAAAATGTAGAACTTGCAATACAACAACATAACAGTATAAGATACAGATGAAAGGCACTCCTACCTTCATTCCAGGACATTTCCTCCAGATAAATTTGTGCATGTAATGGCCATTTGTTTGCCAGATTTTCTTCTATAAAAGAAAACATGATAGATCACAGAATCAGAGAACGTTAGGGATTGGAAGGGACCTTGAAAGCTCATCCAGTCCAGTCCCCCTGCTGGAGCAGGAACACCCAGATGAGGTTACACAGGAAGGTGTCCAGGTGGGTTTTGAATGTGTCCAGAGCAGGAGTCTCCACAACCCCCCTGGGCAGCCTGTTCCAGTGTCTGTCACCCTCACTGAGAAGAAGTTTCTTCTCAAATTTAAGTGGAACCTCTTGTGTTCCAGTTTGAACCCACTACACCTTGTTCTATCATTGGTTGTGACCGAGAAGAGCCTGGCTCCATCCTCCTGACACTCACCCTTTATATATGTTCAACCTCGGTAACATACAGGTCCATGTGTCATCCTGATAAATTAACAGTTTTATATGCCTAGCAGTCAATCTGTTCCCTACTAGAGAGTCATACCTAGATCATGTTATCAGTTAAAAATGCAATTCTCTAAAATTTTAGTTTCCATATCTCTGCAGAGGCTGGAAAATGTCGTACTGGAGCCAAGAGAAGCAAATGCTAAAGATGTGTTACTGAAATCAAGACACTACTGAAACCAGTACTTTTCCACATCCCAAACAATTATGTGCAATCAGGGGCAAACTTTTGTTTTGCTAGATACATGTTTTAAAAGCCTGGCTGTAACTACAGCTCCACAGCTGCAACTGTGAATGTCTGTGGAGCTGTACTTTGCACAATCTCAGGTTGGTTGGGGTCAGAAGGGACCTCTCAAGATCCCCTAATCCAAACCCCTGCGCATGCAGGGTCACCAAGGGCAGGTTGCCCAGGACTATGTCCAGCCACATCTTAAATTTCTCCACAGATGGCGACTCCACAATCTCTCTTAGGCAACCTGCTCTCCTTTAGAAAGGAGAAGCCAAATAAATCCCTTGCCCAATAAGCACTAAGTAAACGTTAGAGTTACGCGTGAGAACACCATCAAGATTCCTGCAAAACAATATTCCTAACAAAAGATACATGAAAAACACTTTTAGGGGCAGATCAGTCCAAGTGTTCTTCTACGATAAACAATCTCTCCGCAAAGAAAGGTCAGTGCTGGCCTCTGCCCATGACATCTGTTGCTATTTGATCCCTGACATTCTCCCAACATTGAGTACAGCACGAAATGAAGAGTGTACAATACAATTGAAATTATCAATGCAAACTGTGCAACACAAATTGGTTTTTGCAATTCGTCTGATGTACGGAGGTCACACCAAGTTCTTTAACTTGACAATGTAAGTTTTTGTCAACAAAGTTACAAGTGAAGCCATAAAAGGTAATATATGTATAAAAAAAGAGACATAAACCCCTTACAACTTACTACACAATTTACTACACAAAACCTCCAAGCTGCTGCCCAACACCTGGAAGCTCCAACTCCCCAAATGCTGGATTTTAAACCACCAGAAATGCCTGAAAGCTGAAAGCATATACACAGAAAAGCCTTAGATTTGGCAAGACTTGGGAGCTCAGTGCTAATTTAAGGTTTAAATCGGGTTGTTATTGAGTAAGTAGGCGTTCCTTCTCTTGGATCAGCGAGTTTTTAAGCAAGTTTTATAGTTCAGTAACATTAAGCGTTCTACGGCATGTAGTGTTTTCTGCGGCTTTCTATGAAAAGTGAGTTGACAGTGAAAGAATTTCCTCTTTGGAGCTATTTATTGAGCACTTGCTGTCAGAGACCCAAATTATTTTATGTTATTTTAATTCCCAAGGGATTGCCCGACCTAATCGATTGTAGGATATTCCAAATGGTTCCCAGCTTCTTCTACATTAACTGCTCTTTGGACTGAAAAGCAGAAACAGGGGACTTTGCAAGTACCTCCTCCAGTAACACCCCAGCAAAACTGCACATCTCCAACCTTAATCTCACCAGATACTGGAGTATTTCCTTCTTTATCAACAATTGATTGCAACCACCTTACTCTTTAAAAGTTCATCTCAGATTTTTAACAGGGAAATAGTGGCCTGGAACAGACATACATGAATATTCATATATAACTACGTAAAGCAAGCTACTACGTAAAGATTCCTCCCATATAGCAAAGTAGTGTAAGTTGCTGCAAAGAAGTTTAAGACTACTATGAAAGTATAATCCTAGCAATAGCTAATCACAGCTTTCTCTATAATTAATTATCTAAATTAACTTCAAAATCTAACCAATATGTTCTGGAGTTTAGTTTTGTTTTCCTTTTAGGGCTCTATCAGTTTTAAGAGTATAGTATTATAGGTAGAAGCATTAATGTAATGTAGCTGTAGGGAAATGTTATAACTATCCTTATGTGTAAGTAGCAGAGGGAAGAGCTGAAACTTACATGTTGGGATTTTTAATTAGGAAATCTAAGGCCAGCTTAAAAACAAACAAAAACCAAACAAAAAACTAACCAAACAAAAACTAACCAAACAAAACCCACCCCCTCACAAACCAACAAACAAACACAAAACCCTCAGCCACCAAATATTAAATCTCAGTCTTTGTTTTGCAACTAAATGACTGTTCTAATTGTCACTGGAAAGTACATTATATATCCTTGAGAATAAGCCTTATCTAAACTGGTTTTAATGAAGGAGATTAAAGCAAATCAGACACACTGCAAATAATGACAGAATCAATACAGCCTCTGTGATGTCACCTTTGCTCAACACCTATTCTGTAATTAAAAGGTCAGAATTAAAAGCAAATTAACCCGCTCACACCTAATGCTTTACTGCTGCTGAACGGGTCCTCCCTGGACAAACTGGAAGATGGATGCTCTCAATTACAAGAGCCATAGGTAATGTTTTAGTTACAGAAAATATGAACGTTTTTCTTAGCGCCTGATCAGAACAGTACTTAACTGCGTGAAATGCCCAAAATAAAAGGTCAGATGGTTTTAAGTCACACCAAATACCTCTCATGTTACTTGGAGTTGGTCTGGTACAGTCTCATAGCTACAAAATATGAGAGCAGGAGCGGTGAATGTCCTGAAAACAGCCACAAAACCACTCAGAGGCCTTTTCTCCAGCAAGTGAAGTCAAGATTCCACATCCTCTTCTTTCAGGAATAAAAAAACCAGCAGAGATCAAAATGAAATCTGTCTACCTACCTACCCGCAGGTTCTTCACCGTGTAGAAAATGATAATACTATAGCTGTGAGAATAGTACGAAAAAGGCAAGTGCTTCCTGTTACACTTTTTGTTTTTATTTTTGAATACTGGCAAGAAAAATTCCTGAAGGAAAATGGTCTCTTAGGTTGCAGGAAGAACAGATTTCCGAAGCTTCATTTACACACAGCAAAAAATGAGTTAAAAAGAAAGCAGGCTTTCCTATTTGGAATTCACAAAGCAGGATTTCACTCAGGTCAAGTTTTGTAGGGTTGGAGGTAGAGGGCTGGGTCATGTCCTGCTGGCAGAAAATACAAGAGCAGCAGACGGACCATACGCTACCATGAAGAGAACTGGTGAGATGCAATGGAGAAAGTGGCTGAGGAAAAGTCTGCCCTCTCTTCTCTTCCAAACATAATACAATAGGAAGCCTGGGAAACAGAAGTTCAACCAAGATTTTCTAATTCATTACTGAAATGGTAATAATAATGATAATAATGATGATGATAATGTCAGGCAAAATTAATCACTCACACAGTTCCCAGCCTGAACTGAGATTATTATTCCTAGACTAGTGCTCGAGTCTGAAAGAGTCTTACTGGCTACCTTAAAAGATGCAAATTTTGCATTAGTACTCTTGAGTAAGTCTCCAAACTTGGCACATAATCCAGTAACCGTTCTTGTCACTCAGTTTTCTGTACTGCAATTATTTTCTTATCTGGTTCAATGAAGAACAACTTCATTTGCAGAGTTGGACGAAGTTATTTGATTTTTTTAGTTCTATTAAATGCACAACCCAATCTAATATACCTTAAAGCAGCAGAAACAGATTTAGTCCCATATTTAACAAGAGAGGCACAGCCCAGCGTGAGGTTGGGGAGCTCACACGCAGCACTACAAACCTAATGGTTTTCACAGGGCGTGCTTAATGACTTTAATACTTTTTGTGCTCTTATTTCATCTACATCGTCATTATTACAGCCGGGACTCCTCGTTAGTGGTTCTCTGCAGAAAACTGCTGTCTGATTTTCACTCCCTTGATGGAGAAGAAGTTATTTAAGAGCGGCATTGTTACCAGCACCACCTCTGTGGTCGGCTGACTTACATGTGACGTCTGCTGGCGCTATAGAACTCTGTGTGCCTTGTACTTACTGAAACATGTTGCGGAACATACAGGGAATATTGTGCAGACCTGATCATCTACCAGAACTTGAAAAACAAATGTTAATTCCCAAGAAGTCCAGCCTGCCTGGCTTTGCCATCTATTGGATTTGTCTGACAACAAGAGGTGAAAGGATTCCACAGCTCCATTGTCTCAACTGTGGGATCTGAGAAAACACTGGCAGGCTCATCAGAGAGGTTTATGAGCCTGCAATTCAAAGAGATTAAAAGGAAAAATCTACTGAGGTTCTTTCAGGCTACAGAACAACATTAAATAACTATTAGCAGCTTGGTTCAGTAAAGCTTTACTAGAGCCCTTGCTGGGTCATTCAGAAATTGTAAAAGAGGAAAGGTATTTAAGTTTCACTTGAGGATACAATAAATATTTCTTGGGCTATTTAAGGCTGAGTTTTAGGGAAAGGGTTGCAAGCAGTAAATGGAAATTTAACCCTTTTAACAGTTTATGGGAATAGTAAAAAGAGTCATAACACTTAAAAGATTTTTCTGGCTCTTTATCAGTCATATATTCTTAGTTTTGAGTTTTTAAAAAAAACACAATTTAAAATGTTCAAGATATGTATTTTCAAACAAATACTGTTCATAGTATCTACTCAGTATAACAGTCATCACAGTACTCAAAACCTACATGTTTTCACAAGTTAATTTTTTCTAAGAGGCTATATAGGTTGTTAACAATTACCAGAGTGTCTTGCATTAATTTAAAATAATGATTCGATTTGAAATGATAAAGTCAACTGTTGAGAATTTTCAAAGCAAAAAGCTACAAAAAATCCAAAGAATTGCTGCTTCACTTGTAGCCAGTGCAGATTAGAATTAACTCAGAGACCATGGTCAAAGGCTCCTGTTCCAGCACTAGCTGAGGGTCTACAGCTGTGAAATCCACAGCTAGTGAAGCAATAGACACTCCTGTCACTTGGAGTAGAACCCGGCACGCTGAAAAGCCTGTTAATGGGCATGTTAAAAAATCCATTTCTTTACTTAGACGAATTTTCTTACCAAGAAACAACTAAATTATGGTGGTTGCTTTTTTTCCTTCCTTACAAGAATGCACTCAAGGTGTTCAGTTGCTATTAAAAGCGTTTTTGTAGGCTTCTGTCTTGCTTCTCCTGCTTATTCTTGCTGTGGATTTGTCAGGTTATTCTTCTGGCGTCCTGTTTGCCAAATTACATAAGGTACCTTGATGCCTCATAGAGAATCATCATTTCATTGCTGGAGCAGGAGGGGATGCTGGATTCATGAGAACATGACCATCTCCAAACCAGATTCTTCAGTTTACTGTACCAGGGAGGAATTGGGCAGGAGGAGGTACCTTCAATTTAAATTGGGGTTTTCATTTCCTAATTTACAACCACACCTGTGTACGACTCTGTTTCTAAACCTGCAGTACAAACTGAACTGAAGACACATCCTCTAAGATTTTTCAGGTTTTAAAGAGATCGGTATTGCCAGTGAAAGCTGAATTAGCACCCAGATATTTTAAAATGAGCTACGTTAGGCTAACTAAAGATGTTTGCTGTGCCTTATTGCCTAAAGGGAAGGCACAGAGAGGATGGAGCCACTTGTTCTCAGAGACAAAAGGCACAAGCTGGAACACCAGCAATTCCAGTTGGGACTTGTAATTCCTTATGTCTAAGAAATGAACCCAGACCAAAAGCAGAATGATGCTGGAATACACATTCATGTATGAAAACTGCACCTGCAATATTCTTCTAAAAATGTAATCTAAGAATTGGAAATCAGAAGGTGGTATGTGCTGAGATGTGAGAGCTCCTACTGGAGATTACATCCCCCACCCTATAAACACTTCTGCTTTATGGACATCTGTGTCCATTATCACATAAAAACATATTACCCTAGATAGGACCTCACTGGAGCCATACATGGGAAACCTCCTGGATTCTTAAATTTCTTCACCCTCCGCCCAAAAACATACAAAACAACTGGTTTTAGTCTCAATTCCATTACTAGCTTTGAATTATTTGCTACATCTAGTGTCAGAAATTAATCAAAGTCACCAGTATATTGATTTAATTTTAAATTATGACCCTTCTGTTAACCATTCAATCATTAATAATTAAAATGTAAAATGAATTAGTAAAATTAATTATCTTAATTATGTGATTGTTTAGATACACAGTTCCTTTGTATTAAGTCAACAAAAATCCACAGAAGTTGCAGGGCTGCTACTCAAAGGACCTCGACAGGACACAGAAATGGGCTGACACGGACATCAACGGGTTTGACAAATATTAAGTTCTGGCACCCTCAAAGTAAAGAAGATTCTCCTCATATTCACATGGAACCTCCTGTGTTTCAGTCTGTGACCACTGTCCCTCATCCTGTCGTTGGGCACCACTGAAAAGCATCTGGTCCCATCCTCTTGACACCCACCCTTCAGGTGTTTATAAACACTGATGAGATCCCCTCTCAGCTTCTCTTCTCCAGGCTGAACAGACCCAGTTCTCTCAGTCTCTCCTCATAAGAAAGGTGCTCTAGGCCCCCAGTCATCTTCGTAGCCCACTGCTGGACTCCCTCCAGTAATTCCTTGTCCTTCTTAAACTGGGGAGCCCAGAACTGGACACAACTCCAGATGCGGCCTCACCAGAGGGGGAGGATGAACCTCCCTCAACCTGCTGGTCACACTCTACTTAATGCCCCACAGGTACCATTGGCCTTCTTGGCCACAAGGGCACATTGTTGACTCATGGTCAACCTGTTGTCAACCAGAACTCCCAAGTCCTTCTCTGCAGTGCTCCCCAGTCTGGAGAACCAGGGGACCCCCTGGTCTCCCCAGTACAAAGCGCTGCCATGCAGGAGCAAGTCCAGTGGAATGCCAGCATGGTCAGGGGTTGGGACACACAAGGAGAGGCCAAAAGAACACGGGCATCTCGTTGTCTACAGCCACCTAATGGGAGGGTGTAGAGAAGACCTCTCAGAGGTGCACAGTGGAAGGATGAGAAGTGAAAGGCACAAGTTTTGTATCTGACTCCATAGAAGGACAACATATTTTGGTAGGGTTTGGGGAAGGTCTGAGCAACTGACCTCTGGGGCCTTGCTTTGAGTAGGAGATTGATCTAGATGACCTACGTGATTCTCTGATTCTGTGAAGAGTTTCTTATTCTTTCACATGGTGACATAAAAGCACAAACTTTCAGTATGAAAAACATAAACCAGTTTTTTTCCAAGCTAAATGCACTGAAAATTTTTTGGTAATTTGGTAATTATTACTGTCAAACCTGATTTTAACTGCATATTCATCTTTCTAAATGGGATACTGAACAAAGAATGGGAAAAATCTCAAAGAAGAAAAACATTGAGAAAAAAAGTTCACTGTTAGTAGGTAATTGTTATGCAGCTGTTTTTCCATCCCCCAAATTTTTCACAGAGATTGGAAGCAAAAGACTCACCATTATAAAAGGGTATTTTTATATGTCACTGAAGACAGGACGAAATAATGAATTGGAAAAATGTTCACAAAACACACAAAAAGGCAGCTCTTGTAAGATTTCCAGACCAGAGTGGCTTGGATAACTATTTGAGCCAAACCTCTAAAGGGCCCAAGGTTTGTCCTTTCCTCTTTAAAACTGTGGCGCGAAGGCACAAAAAAGTAGCAGGAGATCATTGTGGTATCTCCAGAGAAAAGCAGTATTAAAATATAAAAGCACGTTCCCTTGTTATTCTCAACATATAATCAAAGAACCACCTCACAATTAAAACTGTAGAGCCCCGCAAAATTTGAGCTGCTTAGAACTTCTCTGGCCACTGAGTTTGAGGCAAGTAATTAACATTTGGTTAGTATAACGTGAGAAGGTACATACAAATGAACAATCTGTGACATGGGGAAGAGAGGATAGGGCGAAGGACTTTGCGCTGCCAGGTGGTTGCACACAGCAGCATCCTTCACATGCCGCTTCCCGGGATTCTGTGTCTCACCACCATTGCCCTTGGCCGCTGCCTCAGTTCCTTTGTTCCCATGAGCTTTTCCAGCAGTGTCCACCCATTTGTCTAGAATCATGACTTCAGAAGCAACTTGACAGGCATTCAAAGAACCAGAATTTATTTCCCCATCATTTTGCTGCCAGGGCACGTGCTGCCCAGAACGCAGCAACGCTGCACACGTATGGTACGTGCGGCTCGGTCTGAAACGCGGGTGTGAATGGCACCCTCTATTTTAAAATACATCCATCCCATTACCATACCAAGTACCTGTGGAAGTAAATGTACAATTTGCTTTCATCTACCAAATGTTTTTTTTACAGAATCCTGAGATGGCTTTTACAAGAACTCATCTGGATGGGAAAAAAATCATCTCAGGAAATACAGATAACCTTTAAAATATTGCAGAATAGATTTTGTCAAAACTAATTTATAGCAATGTCCTTAAGTTCCATGGGAAAACAAAGGAGCTTATTAAACCTTGATGAAGCTCTCGACTTCAGTGGATTAACCTGACCCAAGCAAAATGGAACTTCATGGTCCGTATTTAAGCTTTAGGTAAAGCTGACTAAATACACAAACAACTTCTTTTACTTTTGTGAAAATGGAAGATGCAGCAGATGCTACAATGCTAAGGGTATAATAGGATGAGAGCACTGAGCAGCAGAAATTCCTGTTCCAGCATCACATTGAGGCATTTAAACAAATAAGTTTGAGATGAACATTTATTTAAGTTTGATCTTAATACTGTTTACATAACAAGTCAGCACAAGATCACATTTTTTCCCATTCTTTTAAAATATTTATTCAACTATTGTGTTTTCACCCCTCCACCCCCTTTCCCAAACCCCACACACAGTCTGAACTACGAGACTATTTAACTAGAGAATTCATACTGGGTATATACAATTCTATATCCCTCTTTTTATCCTGCAGTGATGCCTATCTGCCAGAATGACTAAGCCTTTGTCTCTCAAAGTTCTGGTATCCGCAGCGGCAGGGGAGTTAAAAATCAGCACAAGAGAGGAAGGGCTGATGGTGTGCCAGGGTACAATGGCAGGGAATTCAATAACAAGCTGCGGAGACACTGGGCTTTTATCAGCCACGTTCAGAAGTGGTGGTGGCTGCACGTCAATGCCGGACCCGAGTGTGTTACTGCCGAGCGCGGCTGAGTGTTTTCCCCACGGGCAAGACACTATTATTGACTCCCCCCATTAACATGTAGGGTGGATATACATTTATTGAAGGTTCTAATGGAAGGCTGAGGGACTCCTATCCCGAGGCCAGAGCAGAAAGACAGCCTATCACTTCATGTAATGGTAGCCCATGTGTGACAGACCTGACCTACATTTCCCCCCTTTCTTTCTCACAACAGCCTGTCACTGTTTTAAGAAGCTATTTCTGAGAGGTAGAAAAAGAAATGCATGCTGGAGCTGCCTAGTTAATGTGTTATATCGGAATATTATTTATAAACCAGACTAGTTTAGACTACGGATGAATTATGAAAGCTACCATAACACACACACAACCAAAAACGTATCTTAATGATGCTAAAGTGCTTATAAACCCATACACACTGAACACTAGGTATAAATAGATAAAGGTATTCATCAAAGATACCGCAACAAAATGTAGTCTAAGACTTAAGAATGATTAATGAAGCTGCCTTACTAAAAAAAAAAAAAGGGCTAAGGTCTGTAATTAGTATAAATTCTATATTCATTCAAATTATTAGGAATAACGCCACCTAATGTTTTGTTGGAAGTAATTCAATGTTTCCACTAGCTAATGTATGTGTAGCAAAAGCTATAAATAATGGATCCACAATTGAAAGTAGGACAAGAGCGAAAGAAACATTTGGTTCAGCAACAAACAGCATTTTAAAATACCATCCCAGAGCCTGCTTATTTAAAGAGCTGCTGCCACTACAGCGCTCCTTGGCAGGAACCTACCACGCTGCTGCAGGTCATACTCTTTTTTTGTCTCTTCGTTCCCTAGAATTTTCCACGCTTGATCGATTTCGATGAACCTCTGCACGCGCTCCTCCACTTCTCCTGCTGGCACATCTGCCTTCTGTTTGTCTGGATGATACTGCCAATCAAAGGAGAAACAACAACCAAAAAACGTTGAGGGGAGTGGAAGTGAGGAGGGTGGGAGAGGAGCAATCAATAATGTGTTTGATATTCAGTTAAAAGGACAGAGAAAAGGAGAAGGTCTGGGCTAAGGTGCCAAAGGAAGTGAGGTGAGGATGCTGGGCGCAAGAGAAAACTGCCAATTTAATTAGACCACTGAAATGGCAACAAAACCACCAGTGGCACAAATGTCACCATGCGCACTGATGGCATTTTCTGGATAATTTGCTGATGGAATCATTGGTCTTATGGACAATTTACCTAGAGAGAAGGACTACCACCACCAGACATAGGTACATGCAGAGGACCAGACATGGGAACAAGAGGAGGTGCTACCACCTCTCGTAATATTGCACGTAGCCGATGTAAGCACTACCACCCATGTTAAGGCTATTGTAGATAAACAATGCTGTATTACATGCATCTAGCTTTTAAAACATTATTATTTAAATGGTAAGGAATACACATGATCAAATATAATTTATCATACACGTAATTCTACTTTTGAAAATATGCCTCAACATCTTCAATTTCTTCCAGTTCGGTGAATCAATAGCCCTTCCAAATATTTAAAATCATGGATCACTGGCTACAAAATTGTGTCATTTTAGTTAAGAAATGGTTATTCAAGGACATGGCTGCAAGAAATTCAACGTTAAACAGGCAATAATAATTAAAATGGTAAGACGCTTTTACTGTTTGTACTACAGGTTCTGAATGGCACATTCTGACCTCTATTTGCTTCAAATGTCTACCGAACAGGAACCCTCAAAGCTCCATCTTCCTGTAGATTTAATTCATATCCAATAATCTCTTTTTTAATATTTTAAATTGCTCAGTATGAGTGATGGACCAACAGGAAACAAAACTTAAGATGAGAAAGTTGCGATATAATCAGACATATCAGGTCTTAAGTGTTATCAATCAAAATATCACTTATTCTGGAGCTTTAACTTTATACTAACCATATTTACCTTTTATACCAACGCCCATCGGGGCACTGAAATGTATAGCAGATCTTAAGACTTAGAACACCTGTTCTACAAGGGTTTGAGTGGATTTCTGATTAACCAAATCCCTTTGTTTGAGTTTATAATTAATTTTGGAAAGAATAGTAATACCATGTGTGCTGTACAAAATTCAAAATTTAAAAGGACCACTTCCACTGGAGTCTATTTGCTCATTGATTTATGTATCTGTCATTCGCACTGATGGGTATTAACCAGATAAATCCCCGCTATGATAAGAGAATGTACATTAGAGCAAAACGTTCATCTTTGACCTCAGTTTTTTTCACATATATTTTTCCTTATACAAATGAAAGCACTTGCACCCTCACGTATGAAGCCTGTACACAAATGTCTATTTTTATGCGACCATATGAGTAGGAGCACTGGAAGTCATCTCTGCATCCCAGGCTGAGGACCAGCTCGCAATGTGCTGACAACGTGGCTGAAGCCCAGTTGCAATCCAGAGAGGTTTATCTCTCTGAGATCCCTTTTTTAATCTCCCCAGCTGAAGCTGCCAACATTCTAAGGTGCAAACAAAAATGTTTGGTCATTGCATTTAGTCATTGTATTCTAAACAGCTAATGAGTAATTATACCTTTATTTGGTAGGATTCCATCAGAAGCATCATGTTGTGTTGTAAAAGCTATTCAAATGTCTGATTTGTTTTCAAATCCATTTTTCTGAAGCCTCAGCTTTTCCAGTTGTGCTTCAATTTTAATAGCGTGTTTAGCATTGGTGTTTGGTTGCACAACCACATTTGTGAAAGGTCATTAAAAAAATAAATAAATCAATGCTTAATAAGTATACAAAGCAAAATAGTCCGATCACATTAAAGACTTATATGGCTTCCTTTTAGCAGTGTTACTGATTTTAACAGTTATATTTGAGGTTTGCATTCAGCAGTTACCCCTAAAGCAACATTTTATCTAAAAAATGATACTTCAGTATTTTAAAATATTTCAGATATTGTATTTAAAATTTGGACCCACCCCACACACTGTAGGGTTAATTATAATACCTAAAAAGAGAGTTCTATGGCTGCTGTATATCTTACTCCATTTGGATGATGCTTTAAACATTCTCCCACAAGCTTATACCCAAAAGCATGTAAAGCCCTATTAGAGGAGTATTATACCCGGGTTAGTAGCTCTGAACTTCACTAGATTTTAATAGTGATGCCACAAAACTGTTATTCCTATTATCTTTTTGGATTGGTCACAAGATCGCAGCCTCTCAGATCAATTTCTTACTGATAACATGAAAACATTAATTACTGACCAATTGCGCAAAGTAGCACTAAGGATATCGGCTTCTCTCCTGCCAGGAGTGTTGGGAAAAAACCCCACAAAACTGCTCATGCTTTTCCTTTGCTACACCAAAATTTGCCTGACTGAGAAAGAATTCTGGACTATACTGAAAGTGGTTAGTGAAAACCAGTAAGCCACAAGTGTCAGAAAAGTACTGTGGAAAAGTAATAACCAGTGCAGAAAGGGCTATTCTGTTCATTTCTTAAATAATACAGAAAATTCATCATTCTTCAGATTTATTGTCTAGCTTTTAGCTTCTTTCCATTCCATGTGGAACATTTAATATTTGTAGCATATGCAATTTTTATATTCCAAAGGCTACAATTTCATGTAACTAATAACTACATTGTAGGGGATCTACTAATTGAAAAAATATCTATCTATTTTGGTCTCCATGCTTTCCAAATCTGTTCACTCCTTTCCCCTGTTACCATCCGACGCCTTTAGCACTCTACATATACACTAAGAAAAATCCTCAGATCTCTGCTCTTTTACTTCAACCCTTTGTTTTTTTTCCTCCACTAACCCCATTTCATCTGAATTCCTTCTGTACCTGTTCTCATTGACTCCCTTTCCCTACTCTCCATCTTGCTGATCAAAAGCCAGGAATGCCTGTTTGCTGCAAAAATCTCCTCTTGATTCAACCACCCATGCACTTCTCCCTTATCTCTGAAGGGTTTAAAAGGCGTTTAGATGAGGTTCTTAGAGACATGGTTTAATGCTAGAGTTGGGTTATGGTTGGACTTGATGATCCTGAGGGTCTCTTGCAACTGAAATGATTCTCAGATTCTCTTGTTTTGGCCAGCTCAGACACAACCAGAGGACACCTTACCAAAGTTCCATCCAACCTACTCACAGCTGAAGTTTAAGTGTCCTCCAGCAATACATCAGACATTAATCAACCATACTTCGGGAGGTTCAGATTGGATATTAGGAAAAAATTCTTCACGAAAAGGGTTGTCAGGCACTGGAACAGGCTGCCCACAGCAGTGGTGGAGTCACCATCCCTGGAGGGGTTTAGAAGGTGTTTAGATGAGGTTCTTAGGGACCTGGTTTAGTGCCAGAGTCAGGTTATGGTTGGACTCGATGATCCTGAGGGTCTGTTCCAACTGAAATGATTCTGTGACTCTCTTGTTTTGGTATCTTTCCCCGTTCCTGCTGCCGATTCCCCTCCCAGCCCAGCACACCCTGTAGTGGAGCCAGCACTCCGGCTCGGTTTGGAGGAGGTGAAATATGATGTACGTTTCTGATCTCCTCCTCTTTTCCCATTCAGCCTTATTTCTGGGTTAATCTCAGATGCAACCATGTCCAAGCTCCGTAATGAAAACAGACAAGCCTATTTTCTACTCGACCTATCTCCTTCTACTCAAACTGAACTATTGTTCATCTCTCCCTCTGCACCCAGTTGTAAGTTCTTACTCCAAATATTAGAGCCCCCTAATGTCTCCTGCAATATCACTTCTCAAAATGCGTGCAAATTATCTTCGTGTCACCCATACCTGCCACCTGAGCACTATTTGCTGCTGTATTACTGCACTTTGGATATATTTAAATCTTTCTGGCTGTATATGTGTAATGTTTTTAAGAAGCAATAGTTCCAGTTTTACTGGAGCACTCCTCTTGATTTTTGAACACAATAGTAATTTTTACTAGTGTGTTACTACTTAATAGGACTTCATAAAAGCAATAAAGAATATTTTCCTGAGTCTGACAGCGGTGGGGGAAAAGGAAGAAGACTAGAGATACATGCCCAATCTGTTTTTCCTTTGTCATGCCTCCAATAGAAGTAATTTGCTAGCTTCTTTCCATTAATAAAGACTGCCTGGAATTTTTATCACTTCAGTAGTTATTGTGAATGTTAAAAAATAAGCTGATTGATAATGGAAATATGTTAGTTCATCTGTTAGCTATAAAAAATACCTTACACATACATGCGATACTGCTGCCTCCAAAAAGTAAATTAATTGTATTTCATTATGTTGATCTATTACCTTTGACACCTACTACAACATAAAAAACAAGCCAGAAAACTGTTTTTGTCTTGGAAAAAAAGGTGTTAATGTTGATGTGTTCACCAAATAATTAAAAGTGTAGATGCTCCAAAAATTACTTGAGTTCCATCATATATTGATGAGGCTTAACCTGCTTGCCTACTGCTTTCTTACTGATTCTTGCAGCTGATAGGAGCTTTGCTTTACATCATTAGCCAACATCCTCAGAACAAGAGTTGCAAACTATTGCTTTTACTTTACAACCGTCATCAATGAGATCAACTACCAAGTCAAGTAAAACAAGCCCCAAAATTAAACCTCAGGACCTCTCTCTTTCTCTTAGGGAACTCTGATATTTTCATTTATACAGTGTACCACACATATTGCTTTCACCCACAGGGTTTATAGAAAGATGTAGAACGTACTACAGCACATTCAACTGCTATATTCTGTATTTCCACCTGCTTTCTACTCCATGAAGTTTGGTCCCTTCTGTATTTCAAGAATTGAAATGGAAGTTAATAATGACCATTTGGTCAACAACTATAACGATATTACCTCTCAATAACCACACCAACAAACTCATATACCACAAGATGAGAAACTACGATAGTTGGCTGAGCTTTGCTTGAGCAAATCAAGCAACAGGGAGGTGACCCCAGCGAGGTTCCGTCCTCCTCACACCTGTACAAATTGCTTAGCTTGATGCAATAAATGTAATAGGGTTGATTGATCTTAATCAAACGCAAATTAGTAAGCAGAAAACCTCTAGTTAAGTCAATTTAATGGACATTTCTTATCGGTGCTCATTAATTTATTCTTGAAAAGAAATTTACAGCGCCCAGTGAGAATCAACTTACTACAAGACTTACTGGGAGGGGCGAAGCAACAGGCACAGGTTTTACACAACATTTGTAGCCTCTTGCTAAACTGTGGAATACACAATAACTAAACCCCTTAATGCAGTCAAACTTTTACCCGGAACTACTTTTCCACATGACGAATTGAAAAGGCTGATTATTTAGAAAAGGTTAAAAAAGAGCTATTCCTTCTCATTTATCACTTAATTTTTAATATATTTTGCCTTGTGTATAAGGGGTATTCTTTCTAAACTATCAGATTTATTAAAGATTTTTAACTCTGAAATTAAATTATCTATAATTTCATGGAATCACCTTGCTAAATTAAACTGATAAGTTTACACAAGTCTTGGATTCCTGCTTTATTCCAATTGGAATATATTTAAAGCTAGAGATGTGCTGTTAAGTGCCTGAGTAAATCAAGTAGTAAGATGGCAATCATGAATTACTAATAATGTTAATGAGTACTGAAGTACTCATGCTTTTGTATGAACTATATCTACTGCCTAAATGTAAGCTGTCAATAAGAGTCGATGACCGAATACTAACATCTAAAATTAACTTAGTATCTCTTAGCATCCTTCTATGTTTCTCTATGCTAAGTTTATAGTAGTAGTTTTATAGCCTGACAGTATTTGTTTCTCGTAACGCAGCTAGAAATAAGATTTCCAGCCAAGTATTAATTATTAACACAAGGCCACAGTTTTCATGACATACAAAACTACAATACCTCCTGGAATTTTTTAAAACACCCGTATTTATATTAAAAAATAAGCAGTGGTGAAAGACACTGAGTAATGGTGAGGGAAGAGGAATTCAACCCAGAGTTTACAAATAGAGCGCTGCTCCGTATCTGGTAAAGTTACCATTTATGATGAATGACAGAACTGAATTAAAATCGTGAACAGAGGAGGTAAAAGTCAGGAACCTGGTACGCAAAGGGTGAGTTGAACGCGCGTTGCAAAGTGCAAGTCCCCGTGGACAAGCAGGGGACAGCGTGAGATAACAGCAGAACACATGGGTGACATCCCGTCCGCCACCCGGAGAGCAGGTGAGTGACAGCGAGTGGGCACAGGAGCTGGACACCATCCTGAGGGGACAAAGAACGAGACGGGGGAAACATGGCTTGCAAGCCATTTTTTCAAATAACATGGCCAGACCCATGGGTAAGAATCCAACACAATGAGACTTGGACTCCTTACAGGAGTTGCAGAGATTAATACCAAGCACTTAGGAAAAGACAATAAAAACCATCTCATTATTGGTATTTGGGGGCTTCAATCTACTTCTCCTTCTATCAAAAATTCAGTGCTGAAGAGGCAACATATTCAAATTTGAGAATTAGAATAGCTATAGAGAATTAGCTATTAGAATTCTCTCTCATAGTCAATATATGACAGTTTATTTGGTTAATAAGTCTAAATTATTACTTTATTACATATTATAACATAAGTTAAAATTCCTTTAAAGACAAAAAAAGCAAGTGGAAGAGAAAGTCTAACAGTAACAGTCTTGGTCTGTACAAAGTTTAAAAACAAAAGTGTTGCACTAAGAAAAAATGTACAAATAATTTCCAGTATGTAACACCCTTGCAATATAATGAAGTGCATCCTTTCATTCTGGCAAAGCAACAAGAACAACATGCAGGAGTTAACATGAAAACGTTTAAAAACACTTCTCATGCTCCACGCAACGTTTATACATTATCAGCTACATTTGTTATTATCTACAGGTTAAGCTAATGAGGTCAGGACAAAAACTGTCAAGTGTTCTCATCTGACAGAAGTATTCATAGGTCCATGCAAATTTATCCGCAGACTACAGAGCTCATCATAACACTTCACATCGTATTAAAAGGAAGCTGAAAGACAGTCAACCTGAAGAAGAAAAATATTAACCAGCTATTTCCTATTTACTTTGCAATTGTAATCTGAATTCTTGATACCTTTCCCTGCCTTAAAAAGAAAATAAAAATAAAAGAAAAAGAAAACCGAGTGAATTTCATGCCAAGCAGCTCTTAGGAGGGAAGTGCTTTGCCCTTGCTTACAATATATGTAGTAAATACCAGTTTTTACTGGGACTTGCCAATAAATCTCACCCTCTGACACAGAGTGTCTGTTCATACTCAGTTTTTGGCCGCTCTGCCACAAATGCCAACAAAGGGACCAATTAATGGAAACTTTCTTGATCCATTCCCAGTGGATGAATGTCCGCCTTGCAGAAGGTACCTTGACAACACTCATCTCGCACAGGCCAAATGGCTGCTCTGCGGTAGCAATTAAGACACCACCGGCCTTGGCTAGATTTAAACCAACAACCAAATCTGTGTAGGTCTGACCAAATGCTCACAGAAATCTGGAGAAATTAACTGTTAAACAAGGGCTGGATTGGGTCATATAACTGAATCCATTTCCCTAGTTATCTATAGACAATGTACCCACATTTTTATTAGAAAGAAATCACAGTTCTTAAAACAAGATTCCTTAATCTGGCTACACAACCACAACGTTTAAGCCACATCTATAAGTGTCTAAATCCAGCAACTCTTCTAAATCATTTCAAGACTCAAAATAATATGGTAGGATGATACTCTCTGTATTTGTACTCTTTTTTCTCTTTTTCCACAAAAAGCCAGTGTCCAGTCTTCATATTCCCGTAGCTTTGCAGTCAAGTTTTTGAGAGCTAAGCTCAACACAGCATCCCTCCTTTTTCTAAAATTACATGTGGAAATGGAAGAGTTTTGCTGCTTTGATCCAGAAGCAAAAGTCTCTTCCCTCAGACTGTGAACATGAGGGACTAACGTCACAGCTACTGGAAAAACCTTGTCCCCATTGTGAAGTTCATTCTGCTGTCAGCACCCTTCCCAAAAATCACTGTCCTCCGGCAATTGAAAGTGTGGCTGGTCAAGATTGTTATCACAAAACTAGGCATTCTGCTTCTGTTGTTCTCGGGCCCCAACGAATTTATGTTTAGAACTAAGATATTAAACTTGCATATCTGAAATACTAAAACTCAGCTTAACAGGGTATATAGTTCCTCTCACCACCCAACACCCCAGTGAAACCGCACATTTCCCATTCTATATTGTCATTAATAAAACTTGTAACAATATTTTTCATCAAATTATGTGGCATGTATTAGAAGTTCCAGATCAGTTGACAGAGCACCAAAATATTTCAACTGAACAGTCTCCCTGCTGGACACAGCACAAACAAGGAACCATATAATGCAGTGACAACACTTCAGGAGCTCTATAATTACATTTAAAGTTAACTCTTTTGCTGATTTTATATACATTGTCAAACTGAATCGTTTAAGTCACAAATCCCTATCAGCATGTAATAGAATTAGCGCATGTATTTGGTATTACCTACACACGTATATGGTAGCTCTATTTGAGCAATCAAGCACAGCGACTCCAAATGATCATTTACTCTGGTTATGGGCAGGATATAGAGATTAGAATCTATGCAGACACACTGTTGTGCATTAGGGCTGAAATCTTTTTCTTGCAGTGAATCTGTGAGGCATTTAAATCAGATCACAGACTAAATTATAAAAATCGTTCCTGAAACGGGAATCTGAATTTTTGGGTGACTAAATTTAAGAAAAGCACAAGTTTTAGCTACCTGTGCTGGTTGAGAGAAAAGGGGACAAACATGCACTTGGCCCCCACCCTGTGGCACTCCGTGAAAGGTCACAGAAAGCAGCAATTTTCCAACCTCACCAGCTGAACTCATTAAATTAGGGCAGGATGAAAAAAATCATTGAAATATTTTACAAAAATTCAAGTGATTTATTCAATCCAAGTATTCTAAACCGGGAAGTGGCTTATTTCATTAAAACAAAGAAGCTTCAACTGCAGGAGAAAAATCAAATCATTTTGAAAAAAAAATGTTTGTTTTAAACGTGCAAACATTAAACTTTTCTCCTACAATGGGAGGAGGGAGAGTTTCTGAATGAACAGTATGAATTAATCGCCAATCTATTTATACAAATGAATGGGAAAAAATTCCTAATTACCAATTACTAAATATTTCTGCCAGTTCTACCTTGCTAGACTCAAAATGCTTTTCAATTCAAAATTACTTAATTTTCAACTGAAAAACTATTACAAACTACCAGGTAATAGAAAACTAGTTAGGGTAGAGCCTTAAAGGATTATGGTGCTACCTGCTCTTAACTCAGAGTGATTTTGGTTGCCCTTTTATCACATGAGCCATCAGGAAACCTTACTGCCCTAGTATTTCTTTCTTACTACTCCAAAAAGCAAGAAGAAAAACTACATATTTTTATTTTAAAAACCCTATTTCATCTATTTCCATAATTTGTAGATCTTACATTAAAAAGACCTAAACAAAAGGGCGACATGATTTTTAAGAGCAAGACTTGCACAAAACACAGGCTCGATACTTTGATACGTGTTCCTTCCATTAAGTATGAAGTGTATCCCCAGATTTCCCCAAGTTTACAGTGGAAAGTGAAGTTTTTCAGCAATTAAGGTTTCCTTCACTGGAACTACGCTGAAATGTTCTTTTTTTAGGTTGTCTACAGGCCTATTTTGCACACAAAGGCCTTCTAGAGGAGCCACCCTGAAGCAACATTACACCCTGCACTCTGTGGCCTACATGGTTCATCAGGTACTAATTAGATGGCATGTTCTGTCAACACTTTCTCACTCTCCTATTAACTGATCATCCTGCTCAATTAATACAATGCAACACCAGTTCCAAACTCCTCAATATCCTTTACCTGTGAGAAACAAGGATGAAGGGAAAAAACCCTCCAAAAGGGTCACAAGGTAACTGCACTTGTCTAAGATCTGGAGTGACAATAACAGCACTATGGTGAAAGGTTAATTATGTTCCTACCAACACTCTCATGAGCCTAAGTTTGGTTTTTATCTAAGAGAAAAAGAGTAAACATAAGCAAAAAAAGCCCCATGCTTCATCTAACCGGTTATTTAATATTGTAGAAATGGTAACAGCTTATGAGAAAGTAAACTCTACAAAACTAAGCCATTAATAGCATATTTCTCATCAGAATATTTGCAGTTAATATTGTCACTGTTAGATACTGCCTATCAGAAAATAAGTAACGAATATTGTGCAGAAACTACAGTATGCTAATCCCACCTACATACGCAAGAGTTCCAACAACAGTTGCCCTTATAGTCTCATACAGTCAGAACCACCATAAATCAGCATCTTATAAAAACTATGAGAAATAAAATACATGTTTTCTCTGTTTATTACACTGCAGAAGATAAAAGAAAACGAGAAAGCAGCTGCCAAACACAACACGCTACTGCCACCTAATGCTTACTAGAAGGTTACATGAAAAACATGTCATTGTTTCTCTGTGCTACACCAGCATGACCAAAACCAGAGACTAAAGTAAATAAAGTTTATTACTGTTTTTAAATATCTGCTTCACGTTTCCTCCCTACAGGCTTTCTACATTGAACTGATGTGACCATAGCCTTTCGTGTCCACAAAGACTGTAATGGGAAAGATGTATGTTGAGTGGGCTAAATATGGGACTTATTTCATCTGCAAAAATATCAGGAATGTAAGAGATGCATTCCATTAGGATATTCACATAAAGAAGTGAATACATTCACTAGATGAGGTGCCACACTTGTTTACATTTTTGTAAGCTACCCCCTGTTTTGTAACCAGCACAATTCAGTATTGAAAAGCTTCACATGGCAAGTATTTGGCAGAGGGGTCAGGGGGAAGAAAAGGAAAAAAGATGTTTGGTCTTGTGTTAAAACAGTGCAAAACAGAATTACTTTGAAGGTGCTCTTCTTATTTCAGGGATTTTGCAAAGCGCTTTCTCTGAAATGTGAAACTTGTTCGCTTCCATGAAAAGAATGATCCCAGGTCTTAAACTTGCCTTCCTAGCCCACAATCAACCTTTTCAACGTGTTCACTCAGTTGGCAGAAGTTAGTGGGGAACATGGATGGAGCTGCTTCTTCCACTCGCAGAGGAGAAACAGAAAGCAAAGAGTTCCTTGTGACAGTCAATCTTTTCATAGAGAGACTTAAACTCCCCAAAGGATGGCTATCCACAGACAGCTGGACAGAAGAACACGGAATTTATCTTCTTGATTCATTACTTCAATCCACCTCTTCTTCCTTTTTTCCCCAAACACAAACAATCTTTAGGCTTTTTAACAACCTCAGCGTTCTCTTATCTGATCTTTGACACCGATTCCAGCCTTCACTGTCCAAACTCCAGGGCATGATTGTTATTCGTAGCAAGTGTTCCTCATTTGAGGAAAAAATAAAAGATGATAGGTTCATTTTCCTTCTAAACTCTTACACCTTATCCATTCAATGATGTTCTTCTAACAACTCTCAGTGATCAACTGGCTGGTGAAAACTGTGTCTGTTCTTCTCCCTTTTTTCCTCCTTACATAGTCAAAAAGTGTTGCGCAAGTATCAATCTGACCTTCCCATACAATATTCAACTCCTTGCATGTGTTACATACATTAAAGAATCTTTTCCATACCTTCAGGCCAGAGATAACCACTGCTATACACACCACCCAGCACAGCAGACCTCCAGCTTCACTTGAGACACACAGGAACCATCGGAACAGAAATATTTCAGATATTATTGCTGCTCTACCTGTTACTACAAGGAAATATTTGCTGTGACTCCAGGTATTCGCAGCAAAGCACCATCAAGACAGCAGATAGGAGGAAACAGGAATTTTTCCATAACATTTCAGTTATTCATCACTCAATGAGTAATTTTCAAAGAAAATGCCAACTGACATCCCAACTTATTTATTTTAAAAACAGAATTAAAAAGTTCAGATTAAATGTACACAGCAATATGCAACAGTTAAGCAGACCATATAACCACCAGTCACTAGCAGCTGCACAGTAAAAACACAGACGATGACACTATCAAGCCAATGCTGCAAATCCTTGAAAATTACTGGAGTCTTCTAAAGTGCAATTAAAAACGAATCATTGAATAAATTAAACTGTCATAAACTCATTAATTCGCATATTGGATATATTTTTTTTTGTTATCTTGCTTCAACATCCTTTAAACTTCCTTGGCCTTCTCTGATTAAGCCCCAAATTTCACCGCAACATCATCTTCCACATTTAAATCAGACAGGTTCGTAACCTGGATTTCTGACCAGGGTTTTGAATGGTTCTCTTATTCACTGGAAAAAGCTCAGTCTTTTGTCCAGTTGGGCATGAATCTGAGCTCAGAGCCATCTGAAAAATCTGCAGAGAGATCTGCTTTTCCTCCTCTATCCTTAGCGTTTGCTGCCAAAATCCCCATCTTCTGCCCACCTGTTTTAGATGTTTAACTGCAGTAGCAGCGGGATTGCCCCTGTAGTTCCGACTTTATTTTTATAGAAGGGAATTTCAACTTCCATGGAAATGGTCAATTTTAATGTGATGTTAATTGTAAGTCTTGTGACTGCAGAGCTGGTCTTACACTTAGTAGTAATGAAAAATACTTTATTTCTGCAGTAAATTATTAACGTCTAAAGATTATATAATGTAGAACTGTGATCCTTTTCTAATGCAATTGCTTTTTTCATGGTACTGCAGCATCATGATACTGTTACACTATTTTGACCTTAAACTCTTACTGGTTTTACCCGCTGACAGCGGGTCTCCACTTTGTTCAATAATAACATGAACACAAATCTGCTACTTTAAAGCATTCCACCCCTCAAAAAACCCAAGCAATTGTAGGTTTTTATTTGAAAACTTTCTCAAGATAACCTAGTGCATTGGCAAGGGAAATGGACTTAAAGTTCTGCCGCAGCAATAACTAGTCCATGTTACAGAAACCTAAATAATGAACTCTTAGTAGTTTCAGTCTCTGGGAAGATCTGACCCCATTAGACAGGGAAGAGTCCAACAAACCAGCAAGTAATTACACCATATAACTTCCATATTAAATATTCACAGTTCTCATCTTTTCCAGCTCTTGAACAAACTTAATGCTGAAATGAAAAGTAAAAGTTTTAGTTTCTAGGGATAAAAAAATTAAAATCAACTGTTGTTGTATAAATAAAAGCAAAGATTAATTTGGCTAATGAAGGTATGAAAATGTGTGAAAAGAGAACCTGTGGTACATCTTCAGAAACAACTTCTCTTTCATTTTCTTCTGCTTCCAGGGCTACTTATTCTCCAATGAAGAGCCACCCAAGAGCCTCAAAAGCTACTTTAAAAAGCCTTTTGGAAACTATGCTATACAGCAGAAGATAAAGCAATAAAAACTCCACCAAAAACTAGCAGAGGAAAGAAGAAAAATGAAGCTTTCTAAAATTTACAGGAGTATAATGGTAAAAATCAAAATATAAAGGGAATTTTTAAAGCTCCTTTTAAATTTCTGGCCTCTCTGATCATAATTTATGCTTTAGAAGTCACACTGAACAATGTTCCATCGTTTAAGCATACGTTAATTTGGCGCTAGTCATATGGTTAGCAAGCTAGCTTAGGCAAATGCCACTTTGATGTGAAAGCAACAATCAGAACACACCAACCAGGGTTGCTTAAACTACTGAAAAAAATGGGCATGAACTTTTCCAGCTGACAAGTACAGTAGTGGATGAAGGAAAACCCAGAGGATGCTGTTTCCTGGCTGAGGAACATCTGGCAGAAGGGCAGGTCGGGGCAGCATCCCCAGCGGGCACCACGGTGACCTACACACCGAACACCTTTCTGGGGGTGAAGAACATCAACTGCTTCCATACCCCACAACTTCCTGACCTTTGGAATACTTCAAAACTCACAGGCACCTTTAAGAAGTCAGATTTAAGCGTGATGCAAAATAATCAGAGTCTCTAAGGCACTTCTGCTGCAGAAATCGCTATAAAAATCAGGCCTTGAAGTGACCACAACTTACACCTGAATAACACTTTACAAATTGCAGGGGTTTTTTTCGTTTTCTTGAAAATACTTCTTTCAGCTTTCACCATCTCTAGGAGCAATAGATAATCTCTACACTATTTGAAGCCAGTCATGATACCAAAATAACAGGTTAGGCCCTAGTCAAATTATAATTTTTAAAATGGACAAGAAAAGCTAAATGTTTAACAGAATTTAGCACTCACTTTAGAAGACATATGGGTGCAAAACACATGAAGAAACCACCTACCTCTTATGAGATAAATTAGTAAACATGTTACACTGTATTCAAATAACACCAGAAGGCCCACAGCTTGTTGTACAGACAACACTTTGATGTCTTAGGCAACACCAAATAATTAAAAAGCATCTTGAGAAGTTTGATTCCTTAAAATCAGAGGCCATGAGGTGTTCTATAACTCCTGTATGCACATCCCATTTCATGGATATCGCACCAGCATTTAAAAATAAATAAATAAAAGAAACAAACACAGAAACCTACAAACAAAACACACACAAATCAAAACAAAAACAAAAAAAATCAAAACAAAGCACAAACACCACACACAAACAAAAAAAAAACCCAACAAAACACATAAGCATCCAGTTATTGCCAAATTTCATAGCCATATTGACAAAAAATTCGAACGTAATCCATAGAATCACATAAACCTCGTATCTAGTTTGGATATCTAGTATCTAGTGCTGCCGTAGAGGATGCATTCACATCTGGACTGATCACTAGTTTGGTGTTAATTTAACTTCTAATTTGAGGCTGGTCACGGTTGGCAAATTTCTCCATTTGCAGTAAGGAAACAACTTTGATAGTGTGTCCTCATAACTGCTAAAAGGCCACACTTTCCGATGACTCAAGGAAATCATGCGAGAACAGCCTCCTCTGCTCACTTAGCCCCATTCATTATTGATTCTTTTGCCATTGATATTTAATAAGCACTCTAGATAGACTGTCTGAGCCTCTACACAACTTCCCCATTTTAGGAAGAAATAGTCAAAGAGATGTAGATGAAAAGGTAAAGTCATCACCTAGGAGAGATCAGCAGCTGTAGAGGAATAATCCAACGTTTTCATTACTTGAGTTTCAATAGCGACATGAAAGAGGCCAGAGTTAAACTGAATATACTGAATCCTATTTTGTCAGAAAATTATATTTAAAAAAATACAACCACCACAAAAACCAGGTGGGTGAATCGAACAAAAGCTCTCATGGCTTAACCAGCAGCAGCAACACCAGCTTGATCATCAAGCTGTTTGAACTAGTGACTTCTATAACACTGAGATTCATTAGATACTACAGAAGTTAATAACCAATTTCTCAACTTGAAAATATGACTAAGATCAGAAGTAGTAAGTCAGATGTAAAGAACAGCTCAAAATAAAACTACCCAGAGTGTAAAAACAATAGTCCTTTCCACTAAACTCCGTGGCTTACCTTTCTCTCTGTTGCAATTATATTAAATTCAGTCAAGCTACAATCAGGCTGCACTAAAATTGTTGTATTTATACTGTCAAAATACAAAATCCATTTTCTACAAGTTAGTGAAACTAGAGTTAGCTAAGCATGATGACCTGTTAAGTATCTCTAACGAGTACTCTGCTGTTCAAACACAAAAGTAAAAAAACCTGCAAAGGCTATTAAAAAATATACAGACACTGCATAATTTTAATTATGAAAAACATTATTATGAGACTTCTGGTACAAAGCTCAAGGGGTTTTCATTTTGAAGATTCAAAACCTCAACTTAAACAGCACGAAAAAGAATTCCTCAATAGGCAGGTGATTTCAGGAGTAACACTGAGTTTATTGTGGAAAGAACTCTAAGACGATGATGGAAGCAGATCTTTAACTTTACGTAAATACGCTCTGCATTTCTGTGATTGCGGAATTCAGATGCATATATAAATCTGATAAGATTCAACAGATCTTTTTTGTCTCTGGAAAGACATATTTCCTCCACACAAGCTCAACGGAACAGTTTCCTCTTGAAGTTATTTTGCTTCACTAAGTTAAATTTCTATTAATGTCCTTTTTCATTGGTGCTGAGAGTTATTCTCACCTATGCCTGATGCTCTATTTTCAAATTTTCTACTCTTTCAAACAGATTAAATGATCACCTTAACACTTTGTATTTATACACACACACCACTCCTTCAGATAAGATAATCTCTGTAACACTATATGTTAAATGGCACATTTTATTTCCTTACCATATTAGAAATAAGAGCTTCCTGCAAACTCTCTGCTCAAATTACATGGATTTTCTTGAAGATTAGGGCACACATTGTAACAGCAGTATATAATTTTCCTGCACAATATTTTTTTTTCCGGTTGAAAGGTATCCTATAATATCATCAGCATCCACAGGAACAGACACCTGATTTTCAGCTAGAAAAGCTTATGTGTTGGTGACTTTATTCTCCGTTAAATGCAGTTGTCAGATATAGCACAGCTACACAAAAATTTGAATACAATCTGTCAACTCATTCTTTGACCACAGAGCGTCAGACCAACAGGAGATGTAAAAATTGTGCAAATAATAAGATGGTGTAATCCTTCCCCCAATATCCTATTTTTGTTACTCTAATTTTATCCCCTTTTAATTTTATACACATTCAGAAATGGAACATAGGCACCATCCTTCCTAAAAGCCGTACAGATTCCTTGAAAAACTAAGTAAACAGCACAAAACCTGTTTATCCATTGAAGATATCTTCTTGTTGAAACTATGTATGTAATTGTGGATTAAAAGGCTATAGTGTCTCCTAAATGTCTCAAAACCATCAGCATCTTCCAAAGACAGATTAAAGACGACATTCCTACTACTTAACACATTCTCAAAATCTGTTGCAATTCCTTTCAGAGTATGGAAAATCCAAGTTTCCTGTGGTTCAGAAAGCACTTTAACATGAACTTAAAACAGCCGATCAAGGAATTTTTGCATTGAGCTATGCCGGCTACAAAATTCTATGAATATGAACATTTACTTAAATATTTACAAGGTAAGAAGGAAAAAATATTGATTTAAAAAATATCACTACTTTTAGGCCAAACCTGCTCTGTTTTCTGTATCAAATTAATACTGTTCTTAAAGAAGGAATTGGCATTATCTGTAGCAAAATAATTCCCTTCAACCTAGGTTGTGATCTGACCAAATGAAAAATAAGCAAAGCAAAGCAAAGCCAAATACGGCAAAACAGTAAGTACATGCGTTCACTCTAGTAGAGTGCATATGTACAATTTTATTTGTGATGGGTCATTAACCTTTTCCATCATCAAATTGTTAGAATTGACAAAACCAAGTTAGAATTTAAACCTAATCAGTTTTAAGTGAATTCACTCTTTTGAAATGGTTCTTACAAACCGACAATTCAAGTGTTTTTAACTGTGTACTACTTTGAATTATTAAGGCCAGTCCTGAGATTTAACTACAGATATAGTTATCTTTTGGATGACATATGGCAAGATCTCCAACTCTTTAGCTTTGGAAATTTACATCTGCCTGTTCATTGAAGATGCTAAGCATACACATGTTGACAAATACAGAAAATAGCAGATGGCAAAAAGCAAACACTCCACATGAAGCACAGGGGATTATTTGAAGGCGGCTTGGAGTCAGATATTTGCCATTTTTATTTTAACAGCAGAATTATATTTAAAAATAAATTGCACCCTCTATGATGTTTGATGCTAACGAACATCTGTAATAAGAATATTCATGATTACAGATTGAATGTCATATTAATTGCAATTTGTATCCAAGATGCAAGTTGCTTTATAAACTTTTGGTTGTTAAGAAAATTAGCACATGACATTTCTTCAGGAAGTTAACTTGTGCTGCTACACATAAGCCAGAAAACTTTCTGTACTGACCATATAATTTGTCAGGAAATCTTTTAATATGCAATACATGGCTGTGCTCATGGGCTATTCCAGCTTCGACACTGGAGTTACTCCCACAAGTGTCTACAATACATAAAAACACCTGCTTGTAGGGCTGTCCTCTGCCCGCACCAAGGGGGCACTTCTACCAGCGCCTTCTGAACAGCTTTAGAAAACCCAAATAAGCACTTTGTGGGTTTGGGGTGAAGCTGCCGAGAGCTCTAAGCACACACATTACTTGGGGAGCTACGTCATATGAACGGGGCACAGCAGGTAAGGTGAGGGGTCCATCCCGTGTGATGCTTTTTACTAACGGCAAACACTGGATGCATAGAGAATACTGTCAAGATAGGACAAACATAAAATAAATTCCACCAATATTCAGAAGTCCGTAGCTCATTGATTCCTGAACACTTTTTTGTGTTAACTTTTTTTGTTTTCCATGAAAACCCAACAACTTGCTCAACCACGTAACCCCTTGGACTCAACATCATCTGTGACAATGAATTTCACAGTGTAACTATGTGCTATATGAGCACTTTTTAGTGAAGGTATGTGCTGTAGTCTCTAGTCACCCCTGTAGCCAATGAGTTTTTAGGATGCATAAAAATAATTGTTGTTTTATTCCCACCATGCTTTTACAGACTTCAGACTGACTGTGCTAGAAGCTGTATTAATAAGTAGACAAACGAGTAGAGTCTGGAACAGTTCAGCTAAAAGAAAAAGATTAATAGAGACAGGACATATGGTAACAACAACAGACAAGCAGCAGCAGATCTGCCTCAGAGAAAACACCTACAAGTAAACATCAGCGTGGCTTTTTAGTCAGAGAGATCCACCACTGATAGCAAAAGAATTCTGAGCCAAACAGCAAAAGAAAAAGATCCAAAACATATCTTAATTTTCTCTAATATTTCTCACTGACTTTTTAAGTAAAGAGCACTAACCATTTGGTTTGGAAATACACAGGTTCTACAGAAAAGTTACAGTACTTCATCTTCTAAGACTACAGGCAGTTATAAACCAACAGTTGTCAACTCCAACAATTCTCACTTCATACACTTCAAAATAATTACATGAAAGTACAGTGCTAGAACACAAAGGGTAAGTTTCATTAAAAAAAAAAGTACAGGAAAGGCACTACATAATTTTGGTTCTGTAGAAAACAGCTCTGAACAATACCTATTATTTTAATGCCATTATTATACATAGATTCACAGTGAGAGAGATATATTAATTCCACTGCAGTATTTAGTTTAAATTAGCCCCCATCTAAACACAAGAGGTATTTTACACTGTGCCCCCTATTGCTTTCATTAAGAACAAACAAACCATTATTAATATTTTATTCACATTTTATTAGTAATTGAGAAAAACTAAAATATTAGGAGGTCCAAGAAACAACTATTTCTGTTAAAGGCGGAACTAAGAAGCTTTGTTTCCAAAGTGCTCTCCTACAGTGATTCTTCTAATGTTTAATAGCGAGGACCAAAGGATTTATGTCCTATATCTGCATGCAAGCATCTTGTAAAGCGTTGAAACTTAAAACACTAATTACACAGATCAGTTTCAGACAAGGAAATCAGTTTAGTAGGAAGCACCGTGAAGGAGTAGATGTACAGCAGGATTGCTTAGCAAATTTAACTGAAATATATTAAAATTTGTACATTTGGAACATATTTCATACTGGTGAAATGACCTTTAAAGCAGTTTTCACTGGGGCTAGAAATAAAATCAAACAAAACCAACCAAAACCAACCAACCAACCAACACATTGATTTCAACAAACAAAACTCAGTCTCCCATTGACTGGCATTCTCTTTACCTCACTTCAAAATCCCAACTTCTTATCACCTTCATTCTGACACCTCAAACCAAGCCAGCGGAGCTGTGCACGTGCTCTCTAATGCCCCACCAATACTAAGAGTCCTGCTCACAGCTACCTAAAGGGATATATAAAAACCGAGTTCTGCTCACCTTCTTTCTTCTCTACCAGGCTGCCAGTTTTGAAGCAACTTAGGAATTTAGTTGTCTTAGGACTTCTATATGGCTATCAAATTTGGTTGAAAATGGTCAACAGTATCAAAAAAATACACACCATTTTACACAGAAAGCCCAGCCAGAGCATCTTTTGAGCAAAAAGGAGTCAAGCAGAAGAAAAAGAACCATATGAAGTAACATGGTAAGGCTCTGAGATTCTTACACATGTAAACCAGGAGGACAGGAAATTTAAGAGAATTCACAGAACATCAAGTCTTAGCGCATGACCAAAAACATGAATCCACAAAAAATGAACCAGAAACTCTCAAATAAAATTGATACTAACATATTTTCCTCCTATACATTTTCTATTTCATTACTACAGATGATCAGGAAGTACTTCTCTTTGCATCTGGTCTTTCCATATTCGAGGATTGCATTCAGCACACTGTAACTGCATGCATCATAGTAAATACCACAAGTACCAATTAGCACATTTCATGACTATGCGCTACAAACAATGACCTTCTTTGACGTGTACACCTGATTATGCAGCACCTGATGAACAGGTATTTGGCTCAGTTCACTCATGAATGTTTAGCAAAGCTGGGAGATGTATCGGTGGTTTGGAACCAGAGCAACACAACCCCTCTTTGTGAAATATAATGATAACTCATAAACTCTAGGTATTTATTTCAAACCTAAATCAACCTCAGTGAACTGGTGTTACAAACACACTCTGATTAATCATATTTATACAAAAAACATAAAAACAAACCCCAAAATTATCTTATTGCTCATAAAAATTATTTTTGCACATCTTAAATAATAAAAACATACTTACTAATAAAGCAAGTTTTTGGTACTTCCGTTTGAGTTCTGCCGGACTGTCTGATGGATTTGCACCCAGGATTTTGTACCAGTCCTTTTGTGTTATCCTTTCAAAGGCCATCGTCTGACTTTGAAATTACTTTCTTAGCACTGTGTAAGAAAATTAAATAAATATAATTACTATTTGAAACAGTTAGAAAAAGGAAAAATGAGTGTGACAAGTTACAGGATCATGAAATAGATCACAGCCCTCAAGCACATCTACACCCCTACACAGGATCTACAGTGTAAAAAACCAGCTTCATTCACCTGGCCATTCCACCCCATCGATTGCCATATGTGAAGTTACACTGTGTTTCCTCTCCCAGTATCACGCTTCAGAAGCTGTCCATACTCCTTTAAAAGCATTTTGCGTTTGAACTGTCTGAACTCTTTTGAACCTACCTACGTTATACATAGACTTTTAAAAAATATACTTTTTATTGTGAAGTAATACTGTACTTATGGAAAAATGATGTACATAAAAGTGTGACATTTTGGTCAATTCTGGAATGAGATACAGGCAACAAGACAAAACATTATGGCTCAGGTTTTGCACAACGATATTCCCAGTATGGACTCTCCTTCATCCTTCTGGGTAAGAAAGCTTAACTTTTTTAACATTAAAGTAAAAGAGAACATAAAAACAATCAAACAAAAATAAATAAAAGCATGTAAAGTTAGCAGAGTAAGCAAAACCTAACTAGTTATTTGCCTTTTCTTTCTGGCCATCTATCATCAAGCTAGTGACCAAGAATAAAAACAAACAAACCAAGCCAAAAACAACTACCCAGGAGAATTAAATGTCAGGAGAAGCACAGTAACTCTTGAGCTTCAAGCAGATTCTGAGCTATACTGAAATCCTAAGCTTGTAGTAGCTGATTAATTGTGAGCTTTCTGATAAGAAATAACTCTCCCTGCAGGGATGAACTTTGCAAGTTTCATGGGTTTATTTTTATTTATATAGATATAGATATATACATGTAGTTAAAAGGAACAAAAAGGCTCTTTTCTTTCCATGTCAGCACTAAAACCGATTCCTGTCGTACTTCAGAATAACCCTTTTTTCTCCTGAGGGAAGACAAGTCCGGTTTTCAAACTTCCCAGAGCTCCAACCGCACAAGGTCCCACTCGGCTGCCGCGGGTCCCCCCTCTACCTTTGGGGCAACACCACATATCGCCCCCTTCCCTCCCGCTTCTCTCCTTTCCCCAGGCAGGCCCCCTTCTCCCTGGGGAACCCACGGGGGTTTTTACCACCCCCCGAAACCACCAGCCCCGCCCGAGACTTCGCTGCCACCCACAGCCCGTCACGAAGCGGTGGCTGCGCCGCTGCGGACCCACCCACCCACCCACCCACAGCAACAGCTCCGGGACGCTCGGGCCTCGGCGGCGGGAGGAGCCCGGCGAGACCCGCGGAGGGAGACCCGGGAGGCCTGCGCAGCACGGAGTGCCCTGCCGAAGGCTTTACAGCCGCCTCAGCAGCGGGGCCGGGCCGTGAGGACCGGCCAACCCCACCAGCAGACAAACCCCGCAGCCACAGCGAGCGCCCACCTGTCCCGCACCACCGGCCAGGCGACGGAGGCGGCCGGTGCCGCGGATAACTCGTCCGGCGGGAAACAACGCCTCACTGTGGCGGGCAGCAGCGGGGCGTGTAGATTACGGGGACGCCTTGGTTGTTTCTGCCCGGGCACTAGTGGCGCTGGCACCGGTAGGAAGCGGAGCCGTGGCCGCGGCCCGACGCCGTCTCCATGGCGACCGGCGGCGCTTCGAGCTGCGCAACTGACGCCGGGCTCCGTAAGTAACGGCCCCGGCCGCCCTCCAGCGCTCGTTCTCGGCCCGGGGCGAGCGGGGACATCTTTGCACTCGCACTTTCCCCTCAGAGATTCCGTTTCCAGCTGTGCCAAGACACTGGGAGCCTCCTTTCCTCTTCCCTCCGTTACTCGGGAGTCCGGGCCGCCCCGCGCTCCCTCTCCCTTCAGGGACTCCACCAGGTGCGGGGAGACCCGGGGCGCACCGGGCGCATTTTGGCTTCCCGCATTGCCGGCTTTCCCCCGCCTCCTCGCCTCGGGGGCACGGATTAGCTCCGGCACCGGGAGTCCCCGGGGACCCGCTCGGCATTCGGCGGCCACACGGCGTCGGGTTCCCCTGCCCGGCTGCCCCAGTGTCTTGGGAGAAAACCGCGGGCACGACGGCGGCTCCTCTGTCCGTCCTCCTCATTGCCTCCCCCACAAATTGTTAAGACGATGGTTTATTTCTAGAAAGTATTTGTCCTAAAGGGGAAGGAAGAACATCCTCTTAGAGATAAAAAAAAAAAAAAAGCTCAGGAAGTAGATTTTTAATGATGTACAGGCGTTTCTTCTTTTATTTTATTTTTTTAAAGCTTAGGTTAGTGCTGTAAACTTCAGCTACTGTAATTTCATTCAATCCTAGCTAGCAAAATCCCTGATATTAGTCCAAAATCAGCCCACACTATGCCTTTAAATGTGTAGCACACTTCCTTTGACACTATTATAGTGCAACGTATAAGAATTAAAGCAACTCTGTCATTTTTCATACCCTTTGAACTGTTTAAATGGAGCAGCAGCCAGGCTGTACAGACGCTGGTGGGAAGAACTGGGAACGTTGTTCTTGGCGTGTTGTTCCCATTCACCACCAGGGCAGGAGGGGTGTGGAACAATCGAGGATGAACAATAATCAAGGAGAATTTATTTACATTTTAACGTGGACGGTAGAGAAGCAAGAGGCTTTCAGGGTAGGTGAGAAAAACATCTAATCCCCAAAACTACTCAAGACCTGTGCGTCAGTCTGATTTTTGTCTATCCTGGTCATCAATGTCTCTACAAAATAGTCAGTATGTTAGTATTTTGCACTTTTCTGCACTTGGGTCAAACTTGTAACATGAATGTCCATAGCTGTCAAAAGGAAATTGCACTTGGGTGGTACAAGTACCAGCCCTGGAAAAAAGTCCAGCTCCCTCTGTCAATGTGGTGTTAATTTCTGCAGCACTAGTGTGAGTAATGAGGTATATCAAGTATGAGCTAATTTACGCAGTCTCTTTTGAAATTAGAATTTACCTCTAAGGCAAAGGTTTCAGTATGATTGCAGGAGTTACTTTCTTCATTTTAGCTTGTGATCAACCCAACACATATATCACATATAACTTCATATGTTCCCCTCATCTGTTGATTTGGGCTGGTGTGTGAACAATTACTCATGATGTAAAGGGGAGGAAATCGTAAAGGATAGGCTGATATATTGGATGGTGATTATTAAACCTGTGCTTTTATCACAAATGGCTAATATCCTCTTACAGACTGGATACATTTATGATATCAGTTTTTATCCTTTATGCATAAAATTATTAAATGTTGCATATAAAGTTTTTCCATTTTAACTTGTAATATGATTGGTGCCTGAAGTGAGCTTGTAAAATAGTTTAAACTCAGAGTTATTTGAGAGATTGGGAGCATTTGTATCTAATAGTATAATTATCTGTAATTAGTTGTTCAGTATAAAGGTAGCTATCAGTGTTAAGGAATTATTTCTGAAGTCAGCAGAACAATTTTGGAGGTGAAATACTCTTTTCTATGCATGTTCAGCAGTTGTGCAGAAGTAAAAGGAAATTGTTTAATATAACAGTTTGGTGTTCATGGACTGCAAAATGCATAAACTATGAAATGAAATCATTGCAAGGTTATTGGGCCTTGTCTGGTATTATAGTCTTTGTGTCTCAGTTTCTCTTTTAATTTTAATCTGTTCAGTTTCAGAAATCACAATAGTATGTTTGGGTTAGTCTTGGCTAATCATACTCTGTCTGGTCACAATGACTTTCGAAGCCATTGATCAATTTCAAGCCAATTTGATAATATTTTTTTTGCTAGAGGTATCAAGTCAGCTCAAGATCTGGTAAAACCAAATGGGTCTATAGGGGAGAGATACCAGGGCAAGACTGAGCTCAAATGCTACCTGATGTTTCTGGCAGCTACTGGCTGGTAAGTCAGTATATAGTTCCAACTGGCCATAGGATTTGCTGCTTTTCCCTCTTCTGACAGCAAATTGAAAGCAGGTAAAGTGACATGGCAAGTGTGAGGAACTTACTGTGAAAGTCTAGAACGTGAGGAGACAGACCATGAAGTCATGGAGAGGATCTGAGACTGTCGTCCTGGAACGGGATGTATAGGACCCAGGTCTGTGGGAAACCAGCCTTCATTAGTTACTTAAACAAATCATTATATGACAATGTATAGGAGCTGTTAATTTCACTGAAGCTGAACATTTACAGATGTTTAAAATTTTTCTTATCTCATTTAATTTAAGATAATTTATTTGTAGGTTGGCTATTTTAGACATTTTTGTGAGACTATTCAACATTGTAGTAGATGCTTTATTTAAAACTGTCATATAATATTATGCTGTGTTATCACAGAAGTATAGGAAAAGAATTATTTAAGGAATTAACTGGACTAGTGTGTACATATTAATACAATAAAAAATGACTACAAATGGCGGAGTGGCCCCTTGTCATTTTATTATCTTAAGAAATTGCTGGAACATCCAGACATTTCCAGTTTTTAACTATATTTTTACTTCTGTAGGCAATTGGTATTTTTCAAAGTGTTGTTCAGAGTAGTAAAGCATTTTTGGGGTTTTTTTGGTTTGTTTTATAATGCCCTATGTGTGTACAAAAAAGGGATGCGCAGGTTTTATAAAAATCAGAAGGCAAGTCTTTCTCAGATTATTTAGCATCTAGAATATTCAAAATATTGGAAAAATTACAGTTTTTGCAACAAACACCTTTTTGTAGGTTGAAAGGCGAAGTTATTTAGTATAATTCCTATCTGGACAAATGCATCCCTATCTGCACAGCACGTTTATTTGTTAAATTACAGAATACACTGTAGTGCTCTTCTTGATACAAAGCGCTACATGTGAATTAGTCTGTTAGCTCACTTGTTTCTTTATTTAACTAGTGGTTTTCCAAAAGGATAGTCTGCTTTCTGATTTGTCTGGTAACTGAAAAGAACCAGGATTCATGGGAATAAAGCCTGAAAAAAGCGCCAGATCACCTCATTTGAATTTTTATGAACTACAGGATTGTGTGTTTTACCTGACTGTCAATATTAAAAGATGGAAAATTCCTCACTTGCGAGAAGGCTGTTTCGACAGCTAATTATCCTACTGTTAAAAATGGTCCCTAATTCTAAACTTGGATTTGCCTGGCTTCTATTTCCAGCCATCAATTCTTCTTACACCTTTTGCCTTGAACTGTGGTGACTTAACATCTGATATATAGAGACATAAACAAACACGAGTATTTATTTGGTTTTGATAAATTTAAGATATTAAGTAATGCACAGGTATATATTTTGTCTTAAATGATTTTTTTTTTTGTAGTTATTCTTCATTTTTCCAACTTTTTAATGTAGCATTTAATAGTACATTATTTCACTATGGGATCTCACTAATACCCCTTCAGGGTACTGTTTTCATTTGGACTGTTTAAGTCAGTACAGTGGCCCAAGTTTTCTGTCAGAGCTGTAGTAGACAGTTGACTCAAAAGAATGGTGTAAGTGCAAATTCTGAATTCTGTCTCTTGGGAGCAATTGTTTTGTCTGTGCAAGATTAAAAAAGCAAACTGATTTGTTGAACCTTGAGCAACGTTTGGCTTCTTTTTTTAATCTAGATATTAAAAATCCTTGGAAGAGATAGGATTATTTAAAACAGATTTTTTTTTTCATTGTTTTAAGAGCAAGGTGTCAGAGATCTGAATGTCAAGTTCTTACAGAATTTCTTTTAATTGGGTCAGATTTTTCAACAGTAAAAAGAAAAGCAAAGTTTTGTCTCCCAGGAGATGTGGATATGATAGACTAAATGTCATAATGATGTGAACAAATGAGATGTAACATGCACTGAAAATATATGTTTTCCATTAATTTTCCACAAAAATGATTGAAAATGTCTTGGGAATTATTTAAGCAATTTACAATATTGTTTAAGAAGGTACATCTGGGCACACTGAGTACAGTCTTTTGTCGTTCATTAGCAATGTATTTAATGAGGGTTTTTTTAAGTGATAGATAGTTAAGGTAACAGACAAGTGACAGATTGTTTGTCTTTAACGATTTCCCTACTTCAGGCCCATTACAAAGCAATTAGAAATCTGACAGCATTTTTACTCTGCATTACCGATCATCTAAAGTGACGAGAAATGAGAGGTGATGAATATTAATTGTATATTTTCATATAATTATCATAAATTATTACCTTGTCTAGTGTGCTGCAGGTGGAGTAAAATCAATGGATGAAAATTCAGTCAAATATGATAGTTTGAAAGATTTTATGACTTAGTTTTTGTCTTTAAAGTGCAGTGTCAATCAGTCTAAACCAGGCATAGATTAACTGAGGGAAATACAAAGACACTCATACCTTTCCTTGCTTTGCTAACACTGATCCGCATGACAATTAATTCTCTTCTGTAGCCTGCCGCATTTACACTGAAGTTATATCGATGCCTGTGCAACTTTTTCCCATAAATATTTACTTAATGTTTGAACATTAAAATAATTTAAAAGCTGAGTGCTTGGCTGAACCGAGAACCAGCCGTTCTCATCTTTTTTCACCCCCTTGGTATATATGCACTGTGACTTTTTGCTTATTTGGATTGTGCTTTTATTCTCAGGGGACACCTGCCTCTACCAAAAATGAGGAGTGTTCGTATGACTTGCTTGTTTAAAGTATGGACCTTTATTCAAATTTTGTTCTGAACATGAACTCATCATTAGTAAACATCCATAATAAACAGCTGTTACAGAATCTTACTTGGTTCCACACTTCAAGTAATAAGTCTTCATGACACCCATAGCATTGGTCTTGAAAGTTCAAAGGAGATTACCAGTTCCTTTTCAGATAGAGACAAAGAAGGCACAAAGATCAAAGTGTCAAAGAACAATGAATTTGGGTGTTCTGTTTTGGAATACAAAACTCCTATAGCTTACAGTACCTATCTTTGTAATCTATCTTCTATGTTCAGAGTGAGATTTCATTTACAGTTAGTGGAAAAACTACAAAAACAGATTTTCCAAATCAGATATCTAGAAAGTGTGGCTGGTGTTTGTGTTTTTCCTGGGAAATTTTGCTTGGTATGATTTATCCAATATCACTTCAGAATTTTAAGACAAAGACAAGAATGATATCCAATTTATCTGGGGCAGCAGACCTTAGAGAGAGACAATTCTCTGTTCTCCTGCATTTCCCTGCACATTTCTGGCTCAGCGAAGTGAGTGAATTGGAGGAATCACAAGAACAAGTGATTAATTCACTAAGTCTATCAGAATCCATGTACTTTAAGTAAACTAAGAACTGCTTGTGCGAATTTATATTTTTATCTTGAGTTTCAGTGCTTGACTTTGCAAACTTGATAATTTAAGCAAACTGCTTTTGAACAACAACAAGCTACGGTCTTAATTAGGTTTGGTCTATGAGCACAAGAACTAAAGAGCAGCCACACAGGGTTAAATATGTACTTAGCCTTCTATCTCTGGTAGTGGCCTGTGGTGGAGTGAAAAGATAGTAAGAAACAGCACCAGTGTAGAGAAATGCTTCAGGTGTTTAATCCTCCAAAATGTGAATTTTTCATATATATATGTAATTAACATATATATGTTAATTACAATATACAGTTACTAGCATGCTGTTGTTTGAAGTTAAGGGTCTTGTTCTTCAAGCAACTAACATTACTTGGTTATACTTTGCCAGTATGGTATACTTTAATCCTCATTTTCATCATAATGGGATTTCCTTTGAGACATTGCCATGCTATAAAGAGCCTCATTCCCATCCTCATTGCCTGCAAATGGAAAAGGTAGCAAGACTAGGCTGGCACCACGATGTCCCTACTGCTGAGGCCTCATGGTCATTTTATTGAATCTTATTTATGCTGCATGTTGTCAAGGTCCAATATTGTTCAAGTTTAAATTATGCACAGATAAAATCAACTGGTTTTTTTCCCCAGTTATATGCCAGTACATTATATAGTAAATGTTTTCATATGTTGTCATTTCAATCCCAGCACTGTCATGTATGGTCAGTGAAGTTAATTAGTAAAGAATTGCATCATGCTCCATGATACAATCATGGAGCATGATGCAGAGGGATTCTATCCCTCTGCAAATTCCAAAAGAGTGCCATTTTATGACTCTGATTCTTTTGTGTCTACCATAGAATACAGGTTTTATACCCATTGACTCTCTCAGTATTAAAATTGCAGTTATGCCTGGATCGCATGTGGATTTTTCAAACCAAAGGGCCTCTTTTCTTCCTGTCTCTCTTGTACATATGTCCACAGTCTGCAGTAGTCACGTGCTGCTAACCATGTGGATAAAGCCACATGTTGTGTCATATTTCTTCTTTTTAAAATTCCTATAGTGAAAAGACTGTATAAGAGTCCTTTTGTTGATATACCTTGATCTTTATTCCAATATACTTAAACCAAATATTCAGATGTCTGAAAACCCTCATCAGAAACAGGCATGTTTGGTGTCGCATTGGTTACTTGTTAATGCAAACTGCGATGTACACAAAGGCAACGCAGGAACAACTGTGGTGTCTATAAAGCTTGCAAATGTGACAGATCGACAGTATTTCACAGTTTATGTTAAAACGAGCTTCTTGAGAAAGGTAATTATAAAATGAAATATTTAGTTCTGGTATTTAGATTATTCATTTTATTTTAATTGGCTTTTTCCCAAGATAATTGGATGTGTTCCCACATGTTTATTGAAGAGGAGCACTAGGCTCATTGGCTTATTGCTTATTTTCTTTAGAGACAGAGTATATAATTTATCATACTTTTGATTAACATTTTTCCATTATGTAGATTATTTTAAAGACTAAAGTACTTTCCAAGCATGGCGACAAGTAGTAAAATGCCTTCTAGCATTACAAGAAAGAATAATGTTGCCATACTTCAAATACTATTTCATTCCATATATTTTTCAGTCTTAGCTTAAGCAAAACTCCCATTGTCTTTTCAGTTTGAGCTGTAAGATGTAGTTTGAAGATAGAGCTACGCTGATCTAATGACTTGTTGTCAGTGAAAGTAGCAAAGTTCTTCTGCCATTCCTTTTTCACCCACTTTAGTCATCTTACATCTTACTGCCCTTGCATCAGCACTGCCATTCCTGTGACCACACAGTGAAATAATTTGTGGAGATAAATGAGCAAAAATCTAATTCTGCCAAAAATGTTATGATTTTCCACTGCTTCAGCTCCACTGAACAGACTTGTCATGCATCAGTGCCAGCACAGAGAAGGTGGCTGGAGAACTTGTCCAGGACAAAGGGAAGAGATGGAAGAGGGGAGCAAATCTGCCCATTTGGACATCAATTAGCCATTAGATCATATCACTTTATCATCAAATTGCAGTAAGTTAGACTTAGTAAAATTTCTAAAAGTAACCACATGGTAAATAAAGCCGCTTTGAAGTAACACATATCACTAGTGCATGTTTGAAGGTTAAGATATATAAAAGAGGAATAGTATTCCATCACAGAAGATCAATCCAGTGAAAGGAGAATAAATGTTACTGAATAAAATTTGCATTTCTTTCTGATTTTTGTCACTGGCGCTGAGGTTCATCCAGTTTAACATTAAAATTATATTTCAGCAATATAGTTGGCTTTTTTGGCCCTTAGGATTACTTGGGTTCCATTGTTATCTTAATGTTGATTTGGGGAAGGGGGTGTTGTCCATTGATACTTCAGGCAAGACACCGTACAGACATATAGTTAAAAAATGTTCCTATCACTAAAAAAGAAAGTAAATTTATTTAACAAAAGATCTAGAAGAAAGAAGAATCCCAGAAATTTAGGAGGGCAGTGAAGAAGTCAAAGGGATCATTTTCTAAGATTAAAAGGTTTTGTAGCTGTGTCCAACGTTTAAAGTCCAAAAGCCAGTGATCTATTTTAGATTGCTATAAATTCTAACCCAGACTCAGGTACTTTTATTTGAATGTCTATCACATACTTGTTTTCCCTAAATTTAATTAAAAAAAAAAAAAAGAACCCTGACTTTCAAAAGCAATAACAAAACTCCTAAGTTCTTGGTGATATCTTTGTAGCAACAACTTCTGAAACACAATATTTTTTCCATTTTAATAAGGGTAGAGAAGAGAGGGGGCAGCAGGGAGAAGAGGTGGTTTTATTGAAAATCTGTATGACTTTATTTCAGGTGTTTCTGATTTTATTATATAAATAGATAATCAGATTAATCCAAGTCCACAGAGAATGCATTTTCTCTGTTTATTTATAGCCTCCAAATTTCCTTTTCGATTCCAAGGAAAGAACAATTTGCAAAGTATACATGCATCCGAATGAAACCCTGCCACCATGTTCTCACAATCTGTAGAGACAATTATGATACAATATTGGTTTGGTTTTCTAATCACTATTTAATCATCAGTCTTAAAAAAAAGCTTATGCTTCCATTTTAGTAACAATCTTTTGTACTTCTAAAAAGGAAATAGCAAACAACAGAAGTCCAATAAGTGCTCAGGAAAAATACCATATGGCATGTGCATCATCACGAAAATACGATGAGCTCTTAACTTTGCAAATGTTTTCATGCCACATGGATGCACAACCTACATTAGCAAAAAATGTGTGAGTAAAGCCATTGCAACTTTTCACTCATGTCATTTATCAAAATTGCTTAATATGCTGCTGTGTGAGAAGTTGTAAAAATATAATTGAGTAAATATTTTCTTAGCATCAGTCTCAGTCTAAAGGTGAAGAGAAGTAAAATGTTTAAAATATTTTTATACTTTCTCTGTATAGTATAATCGCAGTTTCACTCCAGTAAAGGGAAAAAATATCTCAAAACACTACAGATAGCTTGATTTTCAAATTTTGTCTTTATTTAAAATTGTATTTCTTTCGGTGTTTGTGAATCGTTCATTCTGGATCCATCTGTAGCTGACTTAGTGTTCCCGGAAACTGTGAAATAATTTTGTCTTCTCACATTTCTTCAGCTCTTTAGATACCAGTTCTTCATCTTTGGTCAGATGGTAAACTGGAATGCTGAGTCATGATATTAATAATTGATTTCAATCAGGAGGGCTGATGATATTTTTGTACCAAAGAAATTATAAGCATGATTAGAAATGACAAGATACTGCATGTATTTATTGAAGAGACCCATTGTGTCCTGAAAGCCCCTGCCAGAACCCGATGAGGGCTGGCTGTGCCCTGAGGACCAGGCTGTGGGGCAGAGGCTTTGTCAGGCCAGGCCCAGCCAAGCTGGCAGCTGGGACAGCCAAAGCCTGGCTTATCAGGCAAGTCAGCTTCAGTAAGCCAGGCTCAGGACTAGGCCTGCTGACAGGATCAGACACAGCCAGCGGTCGCCAGGCCAAGCTGGGGCCTGGGTGCAGGTCAGCAGGGCCCATGGCCGGTGGGGGACACCTCAGGCAAGGCTGAGTTCTAGAACTTCGGTTTAAGGCAGCTCCCAGCGGAGCGGCCAGGCCTGGCCCAGGCCGCCCTGCAGAGCCATCTGGCAGCTCCCCACGGGCACGGGGGGCAAGGAGGGGCTGCCCTCAGCTGCGCTGTGTCTGAGCTGGCCCTGAGCCCAGCAGCAAACCCCAGGAGGGGAATGCAGCCAGGGCCCTCACGGCCATTACAGCGCCCAAGGTGCTTCACAGAGAAGCATGGGAGCAGATGGCGGCCATTTTAACTGTGCAAGTCTAAGTGACACCTAAGTACCAAACTTTTACAGCTTCTTATTTACTCTGTTATCTACCTAGCTAGTAAAACTCTGCTATGGTGACTCAATTATCAGTTTCTTTGTGAGCACTTATTCTGGTCAAAGAAATGTCCCTTCTAAATTTTTGCCCTGATTTATTTTCCATACTGTGGCAACTTCATTCCTCAAGCATTGAGTAGGTTTGTGTGTTCCCAGGACTTGAAAGAAAATCCATTTCTGTGGCATTTGGGGTGAGACAGAAGAGATGTATTGGCTGCTGTCTGGTTTCTTGGCTAAGTAAGAAGAGATAGTAAATGCTGTTGGATTATTGTGATATCTGAAAAAGGATTGTTTTAACATTTTGTTCTTCATTAGGCACCAGTTGCCTAACTGAGCAATATAGTTTCTTTTCTTCTCTTTAGTCTACTGGAGAAAAACCTTTGGTGGCTGGAGGCCTGTGGGATGCCAGGGTTTCAGTGGGGAAGTGACAGAGAATGAAGAAGCAGTTTCTTTCTATTCATTGACTCGGAGATCCAGGATAAATTTTTCATTCAAGCTTTTGGCAAAATTCCCAACAATTTTAGTTGGACATGAGTTTCACACACAGCCTGTACTTATTAGGTTATTACTCGGGGTGTGCTCATTTAGAATAGATTGTAGTTTAGTGATAGCCTGTAATTGCAAAGAGTATTAGGAGAAAAGGAGAAGATTTGGCTTTCCTAATAAAAGGAAAATAAACATCACTTTTTTTCTTTCCAACTGCTGTATGAGTTGAGAGCAGTTTAGTTTACTTGGCAGGTGTGAGGTTTGTGGCATTATTTGTTGAACAAGGTCCTTCCCAAAGTGATGCAGATTATGTGTGTAAAGCTGCCCTTTGTTGGGTGAGATATTATGAAGTCAGTTTCCCAAACATATTAAATTTACCAAGTATTAGGCTTTGGTTTTTATCAGGTAAATGTTGTATACTGTGGGTTTTCTGTATAATCAAATTAAATTTAGAATTTTTGCAAGACTTATGATTTTGTTAATGCAAGCCTGTACCAGAAAATGCTTTAGGACCATGATATGTGAAACATCATGTTCTCATCTATCAATATAAAGTTATATTAATATGCTTATCTGGACCATATATGCACATAGTGCAACAATAATGTAAGTGCAAAAAAATATGAAACATATATGATGGCTGGAGAAAAACACTTTAACAATGCAAAGAAATAATGAATAAGATTGCTTAGCCCTTCCATTGTGGTTAAGATCTGATGTTGCCATAATTTTAATTTTTAATACCTTCGGTAGCTAAATAAAATACCTTTGCCATGCAGATAATGCTTTTCTTGAGAAATCCAACACGAAGTACAAAAATAAAAATAAGAAGATACATTTGAGTATGTAAATGTAAATTGGAGAATATTAGAATAAATCACTATATCTTTTGAACAACTACTGAAAAAAATAAAGCAAAGAATACAAGCTTGTCAAATATGCGGTATAAATACATAATTTAGGTAAAAATGGATGACTAGATGTAACAAAGAGACGACCAAATAATGAAGGGCTAAAGGGTGGTTGTTACATCTGATGTACTTCATTGTATATTGTAAGTAATTGCTATCCATAAAAAATTCCATGGCTTCTGTATAAGAAAAAGAGACAATTTGACAGGCAACACTAGTAGTAAGCGACAGCAAGTACAAATCCTTGGCAACTGTCATTATCCTGCTGTTGAATTCACATCCAAAACTGTGTGATAACTTTGACCTGTATGGCTGTTACTGAGCCAATGTCTGTTAAAGTAGCTATTTTTTTTTCATTTATAGGAAAAAATATAAGCCATGTGCGGATTTGTGTCTTAAAACATTGTATGGACTATTTACTTTTCCTTAGTATACTGTTTTCTGTTTAAAGAGAAATGTGCTTTAGTTAGACAATAATGAAGAATTAGAAAGTTGCATTAGAGCAATAGAATAAAAATTTTAATCCAATGTAGCTAAACAAGTTTGACATGTAGAGCTCACTGAATGTAACAGTTCCTTTTGAAATAGTTACAAAAAGACTTGAGTGCTTTGGCCAAGAGTAAACAGCAGTTTAATTGCTTTTAAATGGGGAAAAAAAAAAAGTTGTTAGAGCGCATTAGATTTTTAGAATTTTTCATTTCTTTTCCCATTTAATTTTCTGATTTAAAAGTATTTTTTTCTCTGTATCTATCTGGGCATCCTTACTTGTGTCATAGAAATAGGATCACAATATTTTGGTGTTAGCGGCTAGCAATGTTTACTGTTGACTAAGAAGAAATTTTGTTCTAATACACAGTACCAGGCTGTTTTTGCTGACTAGTGAATGCCATTTCAAATTGGCTCTTCTATGAGGTTTCCGCATATTAAGACTTTCATTTTGTGTTGTTTCATCTCCAGAAGGATGGGCACCAGGGTTACATCTAAATTTGACTTTTCTCCAAGTATAAAATAGCTCAGCAGTGAAGAGTAAGTTACTCTTGATAATTGCACGCTTGCATTTTCTGTTTGACAGCACCTCACTTAAGGAATTGGAGTGTATGCACAAGTACCCAAAGGTTTACATACATTGTACATATAAATAGTTCTTATGATGGTGGGAAATTTTAAGAAAAATCTGGACAAGGACTGGTGAACAGTACTAGTGGTAATCCTGTAGGTATTTTCCTTGTACAGTGTAATTTAGTGACAGGAGTTTTAGTAGGTACTATATATTCTTGAAGAGTAGTAGCCCTGTAGAACTGTAGTATTAGTACTGTTAATATTCCGTAAAAATAGTTTCTGAGTAGTAAATAAGGATGTCATCTGCTAAAGAAGGATGTTACCTGTGGAATAAATAATGACAATTATTTTTATTGTATAAAGAGATTGGTTTCTGATTTTGTATTTATTTTCTGCTTTTGAAGTGGGGAAAAAATAGCCTTTTAAGAAAGAGCATTTACAAAAAATGATGTCCTCTTGCTGTCATGAGTCAGAATTCAAAACATAGCACAGTGTATCCAGACTCATAATACTAAAAAGAGTTTTCTTTGATTGAACTCCAATATTTAGTATTCCTGTGATAGCAGATTAGTTTAAGGATTCCCTAGGTAAACATACTGCAATCCATGTGGATGAATTTTGAAGTTCACATTTGTTGTGACATTGTTTTTTGTTATTTATAGTTGGTATATTCTAACACTTAAGAATTATTTGAACATGAAAGAAGAATGAGGGCTCGATCTCATCTGATTCCGTTCTTGCTTCTTGGTCTTTGGCACTGCTGTTGGCACAGTTGCACTAGTGCTGATTTGGGTCTGACTGGATAAAATTAGATTGTGTGATCCTCACAGGGGTGAATATTCCATCTAGACTTTTGGCCTACACTATACGGTAATTTTGTGCCATTATCAGGAGCCTCAAACTGGAAGGTGTTTTTTTCTCATTTAAAAAAATGGTTTTATGCAAATAAAAAGCTAGCAAAGACTCAGTGCTAGTGCAGTATAGCATACCTACTGTGTTTCACCATAATCCTGTCCCACAGCACTTCATACAATTCATAGCTTGTGCAAAACTTAATTGAACTGAATTCTGAAACCATTTTATAGTTTTCTGAAATAACACAGTTTCATAAGGTGCTTTCCAACTTAAATTATTGTAGGCTTTTCTGAACTCTCTGCAATAAGTACTAATTTAAAGTAGTTGAAAGACCAGAGAAAAATGGTAAAATTTTAACTATAATTATCATATTTCCGTTTCAGAAAATGTTTCCCTCTATATGCAAAAATAGCTGTTAACAACGTTGAAGGGAAACAAAGCTCTAGACAGCTTGTGTTCGCCCGTAACATCCTCTTGCAATCAGCAATGGTATCAAGAAGGTCAAGACTGCAGGATTGTTCTACACATCAAATAAAATCAGTTCAGAGCTGTGCTGGAGTATCAGACATATAGACAGCTACAAATCAAGCAGTACACACAACTTCTCTCTTATATCACCATTCAAGAGAAACAGAGCTCAAAGTGTGACCACAGGTCAACTAAGGTAATCAAAGCTCTTTGTTGCTTTTAATCATGACCGCTGCAGTTTGGTCACCTTGTAATGATGATTCAGTTGATATTCTAAAACACACTTGGCTAATTTTTATGAAGATTTCATGACCTAAAAAATTCTCAGAGTATATCCTTTTTAAAAGGGTATTGACTTCATCAAGCATTTCAGAAAGACAAATAAAATGGCAATAAACCAGGCATCTCACTTTGCTTTACAATTTTTTAATAGACTTAACACTAGATAGGTAATATCCATCAAGTTTACCCTCTGTAAAGAAGAACGTGATTCTCTGTAATTAATCCAAAATGAATTGATTCTGCATGTCTGGAAAATCCAAGACAAAAATTGGATTTTGCAATGTACCATAAAGGTGATTAAAGCAACAACCTGGTGAGCAAAAGTGTATTTTAGTGTGTTTAATTGAGATCACCTCATCAGAAGCTTTTTCTTGCTAATGTCTTCTATTTGAGTAGGTAAATTATTGTAAACTGAGACAAACCTAGGTGACTGCTGTTATCATTGTGCCCCCTCATTTGTGTGCAGACATGACCTCAAATAGGATACAAATGGCTCTTACATTTCTTTCTTGTAAATGTTTTCTGAAAGTGCTTTATTCAAAACTGTTAAAGTATTTGTATGATAAGACATATAGTTTGATACACCTGTCCCCTGGTGGATGAAAGTCTTACACTCTAAAACCAAAAAGTGAATTTATAGTTACTTTTTAAGGGGGCCACATCCAGCCTTTCATATTTATATGGTTTTAGTACTCAACACCAAAGTAGTGATGCTGATCTAATAGCATGACTTGCTTTAGAAATGCTACAAAGAATACAAATATCTAGAAATCTTATGTGGTCATTTTATCATTCAAGAAATGTGGGAAGTGTAAAACATGTGAGATTACCACCATGACATTGTGGTTTAAGTGAAGTATCAGTTCAGTGCTACTTGAAATCAATGGACAAACTTCTAAGGTTGTTCATGGGACAGAAATTCAAATTGAGGCCTCAAGGCAGTTTTGAGTTCTGCATGGGAACCTCTTGTTGCAGACTGCGATGGAGGCCGTATGTCACAAATGGCCTTGCTGAAGTGTGACATTTTGTTACAAATCTGCTTCTCTCCAACTTTTTTTTTCTTTTAAAAAACAGTCTTACTGTGGTATTATTCAGAAGTTGTCTGTGGTATGAGCATTTTAAAACAGTATTATGATTTTTTTAAATTGAGTATTCGTTCATTTAATTTCATTCTGGCAGCTGCATTGAATATATTTTGCTATCTGGGAAACAGAAACAATTAACAATAAGCCCCACTCTGCAGTCACTGTACAGGCATAATTGCTGTCAACTTGATTGAAATTTTGCCTGAAAAAAGACAGTCATCACTTCTTACTTTTTAAACTAGAAGTTATAATCTCCATAGTGTGCACTGAAAGCACTCTTTAATTACAAGTTTTCTGAGAAAATAAAATCTATATTTATTTGTGCTGATAGATTTTGAAAAATACTTTCAAAATTAGGTGATGTATTTTCTTATGAAATTCTTAAGATATTGCATAAAAGAACTTCATAGTGGAATTAAGCAACTGTTTTCCAAGTATTCTAGAAGTTCTGAATAAATTCAATTTGGGACAGATTAAGTCTGTTTTGCTTATAACAGTTCTCTGTCTTTTCTATACGTACGACTTAGGTGTTGGGAACTAAATTATCAGACTGTGAAGAATTTTAACGATCATATGTTCAGATTGTCTTTTCACACAATTACTATAATAAGTTATTAAAAGAATACAAATACCTTGGATTGTTTCTTTAAATTGCTAAACTGGACTCTTTTTTTCACCAGAATTACCTGTGCTCTTTCTTTCAAAACTCTGGCATGTCCAGGGGGCATTTGAAATATCCCAAGTTGTTAAACAGCAGGCAAATGTAATCAAATTCATAGCTTACGAAAATGACAGAAGAAGGATCTTTGATAAAGTTTCTGTGTCTTTAATTAAGGCAGTAACCTCTAACAGAAGTTCTTTTGCATGGATGAAGTTCATTTGTAGCTTTTCTCCTTTAAAATAAGCTTACACGAAACTTTTCTTCCTTTTTACACTATTCCTAAAATGTGTTACTTGTTAAAAATCCTTATAAATGCTAAGTGAAATAAATGACAGCATAATGTACAATAATATTTGACATTAAGAGGCAAGAGCACCATACTGTTAAACCAATCTTTTTAAGGTTATGTGTTTTTCTCATGTTGTTATCCTATGATTTCTAGCAATAACTAAAACACTAAGCGACTTGCAGTGCAGTTACTATGATCGGTAAATTAGTTGCGGGCGGATTTATCTTATTTTCAATTTTATTCCTTCTGAGTAAATCTCGATCATAAAATAAATATGTTTGCAATCAGTATTCCTTACCTCTTGCATTCATTTAGCTGCTGGAGGAGTGCTCGGAAAACCTGAATCTGAACATGGCTGCACGATGAGTGTTCTTGGCAGACGGCTCTGAAGCACTAGAACCTAAAGACATACCCCACGATGCCGACGTTTGTATTTCAACTGGAGAGACCTTTTTCTAGCCATTCAAAAAAATAAAAGGTAAAAAACCAAACCCAAAACTGAGAACCCCCAGCAAATGGCTTAAGGGGTGCAATTAAAAATTATTTTCGTTCTGTCTTTTTGCATGGTTTAACAAAACTAATGTTTACTCATTTACAGCTCAGTAAGAAGATAATGTGCTTAATGAAAGAAAAATCTACTGACAGCCACGTTTATTGCCCTTCATTAGCATTGGTACTTAATTTAATATAGATCTGAATAGACATTAGGGAGCCTGCAGGAGGTTAAATGGTGAAAATGTAAAGAGATTATTGAATTTACTGTTTAGTTTCAGTGACATCAAACAGACATAATTAATTAGGCTTACTCCACTAGCAAAAATAATCCAGAATGTGAGACTGGATTAATTAATGTCATTGTTTAAAATATTTGGAAGTTTAATATAGTACTATGCAGTATCTACTTTCCTATATTAATTTTAGATTGCTTGGTAAGACCATTATTAATTTTTTCCATGTTCTCATTCCTTTACCAATCTGGTAAATATGTTTTATTTTTGACAAGATAGGGGGAACTATTTCTGAATCCTTTACAGTTTAAATGTGAATGTAAATGTTTCTGTCATATTTTAAGATCATGAAGTACATTGATTTCTTCAGCAAATTTGTGGTTACATTTTATAACATTAGCTTAAATAAAGTTCAGTATAAAATTAAAGATACTAATTGGGTATTCTATTAAACCATTAATTCAGTTTTAATTTATATAAGCTAATATATAAAAAACCAAAATTGTAATGAGGATAGGGTATGTGTAGGTAGGAATCTACAATTCCAGTGTACAATTCCAACGAGAACTTCAAAGAAGGTAAATTATTTAACATTATGTGAAACATTGCAATTTGTATAATCCTGTAGTAGTAAAATGTGATATGTTTTTAAAAAGTTTGGGATAGCAAAGAAGAAAAACAAAAGACAAATAATTCAACTAGTGTGAGTATTTTATATATATGTTGTATATATTTTATATATATTTCTTTGGGGCATTCTTTTTCTTATGTACTTGCTTTAGGAACAAGCCCTGGCTTTTATTTTTCTCCATAGTTATTAAATAGCATTTGTTATCTTGAGAAGTATTAGGAGTCATACTTTAGTGTTAAATATTTCATTCTGAATTTAAAAATAGTTAAATGATCTTTTGCTCATTCTTTTACAGATTGATATTACTTAATGCAAACATATTTCAGGAAGATATCTATATAACAGTCATTACTGGCTATTTGCCTAAGAAAATGTGTACTTCGTAGCTCTCTCTATACACATAAAAAGCCAATATTTTGTGGTAGAGCCTTTATAATACAAATCCTGTAATTAAAGGTGTATTTACATATTGGTGATGGTATTAGTGAATGAAATTTATGTTGGTAAGCCTGCACCTTACATAATCAATTTTCTATATGATAAGCTGTTTTATAGAACATCTAAATTATTCTGAGTATGATACAGGTGATCCATTCACTAGAATGGCTATAATGAATGGCCTATATATGCAGTGAAAGGCACAGGTCTTTGTATTTATTCTTGCAAAACTGCGATTTTTACTGTATGAATCACTTAAACGATCCTATTATTGCAGTGTTTTTATATGAATGCTGCTATAATTTGTTTCAAAGTCTTCACTGGTATTTTATTATAGTTTCTCCGTGCGTATTACTTGAGTGTTATGATAGGTTTTCAAATTCATTAAGCGACTCTTTCTTTTTCTTTCTTTCTTTCTCTCATTTTCCTCTTGCAAGCCAAGTCCAAAACAAAAACTTGTGTGCTTTGTCTGCAGATCTTTGGCTGTGTTTCCCTGTGACATGCACTGCTGTTCTTTTAGCACCAAAATGTTGGCACACGTTACTGAAAATTTCACACCATCTCTTGCTGGATCAGCAAGCTTAACCTACCAAAATCTGGTGTTGTTGAATGGTTTTTGACTGATAATCAATCTTTTTGCTGCTCGACAGTTGTTGCTGGGACACAGACTAGAGCAGGTGGCAGATGTGCCTTGTCTTTTGAGAGAAGAAAGAGTAGGTGAGCTTGGGCACAGAGTAACATATTGTGTGTCCATTAAAAGGGTAAGTATAACAGCAAAAAGTCACTGCTATAAGTAGAAAAGCCACTGATACCAGAAAATAGGCCTTTTTTCACCCCTGTTTACAAGTTTAATAGAACTGGGAAATGACAGTTATTAATAATAGTCTAGAATTCCATGTGCTCAAAATCAGAACTGATGTTAAAAACATTTGTAAATTCTCTGCATAACTCCATAGCAATTTTTCATTATATATATTTTTTATTTATACATAACATGATTGAACAATGTGTACATATTTAAGAAGATACGATATACTTAAGGAAGATTTTAGAAATGTATACTGCTATAGCAATAGGGAATATGTATTTTATATTTTCTTTCTGTAGCCCAAGACTGGGAAAAGAACATAGAGTAGAATGACTTGTCAGTATAAACATCCTGATTGCTGCATTTGAGTCCTTAACGCATAGATAACAAGGTCAAATGTCAGTAACAAATCCTTTTTGCATGGGAATGGAAGATCAGTCATATACTTTAAAGCCCCAACCCTGCAAATAGGTACAAGTGAGCCCATGGAAATCAGAGAGACTTCTTACATATGTAGTTGCACATAAGTATTTGCAGGATCAGCACCATTGTGGAAATCTGTGTGTCAAATACTGCATACATCACAAAGTCTGTCACAAATGTATCATCTTGCATATACTTTCATTGTGTCAAGTGGCATAAATACCTGGATAAAATATAATTCCCAGTGATGCTGATGTGTTGGTTTATTTGGATTTATTAACTTTCTCATTTTTCTGACATATTGAAATTTAAATTGAGATTTGGATTAAGTGAATAAGGACTCAAGCTTAAGTTGACAAATCGCATTATCTGGGATAAAAACTGGAAGTCATTGCTTCTTTTAATTTAATTCAATATTTATAATAAATATGCGTAATGTATCTGTTATAAGGTACCATTCCAATACGAGTTTAGTAAACAAAAATATTGAGTATCAAGCACTTAAAACACATTTTTTGGGAACTATTGTGTTGCAGAACTGTGCCAAAGAGTTAATGCTCTGTAGTGTGCTATTCTTCCTTTTAATTTACATGTGGTCATGGTCAATGGTCGTATTTAATTAATTGTTCTTTGGAAATATATGGGAGACCATGTACTTCAATGTTTGCAGACGCTTATATATTTAGCAGTTAATGAATTTTAAAATATAGATTTTTAATACTTTGTGTTTCTCCTGTTGGCTTTTACTGTACCCCCACATCTCTTTGTAATTGAGTTTCAAGGTGTCTCCAGTGTGCTGCTTCATTTTTTCCTCATTAGTTAAAAAATTCTTAAACTGATACTGATTTCTTTCTATCAAATATAATTCCAGTGACATTAGCAACCTTACCCAATGAAATAATCAATCGGCTCTCACTCTTTCTTAAAATGTTTGTGCATTTTATCAGTTCATGCTATTGTGGAAAACATGGATTCTTCCAAGCTTCATCTTCGATTCAGTTATTTTGCAGTTTCTGTGTCAGTCTTTTACCTTGATCTTGCTTCAGAGTTACTAAGTTGAAGACAAAGGAGTTTTGGGTGATCAATCAGTTGTGGACTTAGATTGCAACCCAAACCCAATTATGCTCAGGACTAATTCATTGTACTATTATATATAATATTATATATTATATACTGAGAGTAATGTCAGTGATTTCTGCAGGAGCCGGCAAGAGCAGCAAAGCTAAGGATTTATAGAAATATATGACGGTACCAACTAGAGCTCCACTGACTATAATGGGAGCTAAGATGTCTAGCTCACAGACAGCTATTTTGTAAGTAGGCACCTGATTTAACTGTGCTGATCTGAAACCGAATCACTTCCTAAAGACAACGTTTTGGCCCAAATGCTGTTGTTGCTATGCCATGCTCACATACGTTTTTGGAAGCCATACTGACAAGGGTTCCTTGTGTGGTGCATGGTCTAATTTGCTGATCACACAGGTGCTTTTTCTGATTAATACATCTTATTAGTCAGGCACAGAGCATTGTTTATGACCTACCTCCAACTCTCGTTCTGTGGATCACTGAAGTAAAAGAACCATCTTGTGGCTTTTGATTTGTGCACCAGAAGTGGAAAGATATTCATGGTACATTACACAGATTGCCGTGCTGGCTTGGTGGCTGGATTAAAAGGTGCTGTATCCTCTACTGCTCCTTCAAGAGTATTAGCAAGCATGCTTATATGAAGTATTTGGTGCAAACTTTTTAAAAAAGTAAGCAGATCCAGTACATTTTATTTCAGTTATTGACATTTTCCAGTCTCAAACTAAAATAATTCTTTTTTAATTACATTTTATTAATATGGTCAAAATGTTAAAGAACTAAATTAGTGCTTTCTATATTAATTTATTACGTTTAACAGTCATTTCTCTATTCAATAGTAATTTTTATAAATATTTAAGCTTTCTTTAGCATGATCTAATACTTTTGAAATTGTTATTACTGTCTATGACCACTAAATATGGAAACAATTAGTACAAATATGAGGCTACCTCGCCAAAATATCTGTACTCTTTCATTTGTTGGATGTGTATGTTTCCAGTAGTGTGCTAAAAGTAAAACAAAAAATAATAAGATTTTGCCTCTTTCATTAATGTACTGTGACGAGGAGGCCATTAGAAAAAGGAATCCATATTTAGTGTTCCTAAAGCTGCATTTCAGGTCTGCATTTAAAGGAAGAGTTAGAGATTGTTTTGTTTAATAACACTTAGACATCAGATGATCTACAAAATGAAATAATTTACCAAGGCAGGTTCCAATGGACAAGAATGTGTGTGAATACATTTAAAACAGGACATCTTTCCTACAGGAGTGTCAGTGAAATGATGGATTATTACCGTGCTAATTATTGACCAGTTTGGAAATGTTTCAATTCCAAGCAGCATTCTAAATAACATAGGACTTTTTCTGATCAACACATAATAACTGAAATTGTCACATTTTATTTTTCAGAAAACAATAAATCTTATTACAAATTATCCTGTAATTACTTTTTTTGTTTATTATTTCAATGCATTTGTACTGGAAAGCAAATGTCACTCCAGTCTTCAAAAAGAGCAAGAAGGAGGACCCGGGTAACTATAGACTGCTCAGCCTCACCTCCATCCCTGGGAAACTGATGGAACGACTTATCCTTGGTGCCATCTCATGGCATATCAGGGATAAGAGGGTCATTAGGGGCAGTCAACATGGCTTCACCAACGGGAAGTCGTGCTTGATCAACCTCATTGACTTTTATGAGGACATAACATGATGGATGGATGATGGCAGAGCGGTGGATGTGGTCTACCTTGACTTGAGTAAGGCTTTTGACACAGTTTCCCACAGCATCCTCACAGCTAAACTGAGGGAGTGAGGTCTGGATGATTAGGTAGTGAGGTGGACTGCGAACTGGCTGAAGGAAAGAAGCCAGAGAGTCGTGGTCCATGGGGCAGAGTCCAGTTGGAGGCCTGTATCTAGTGCAGTGCCTCAGGGGTCAGTACTGGGGCCTATATTATTCAATATATTCATCAATGGTTTGGATGAGGGAATAGAGTGATTCTGTGATTCTGTCAGTGTAAATAAGGGAAGAATTCGTATGAAATGGCATGAACAAATGTTAATTTTTTCTTTTAAACTGTACCAACACCAAATTATTGCTTTCTTGAAAATTTTAGTATCAATTCTGTCTTTCATTAGTCTAATATTAGCAGTTTTAATTGCTGATCATTTACACGTTTTCAATTATTCCCCGAAGTAAAATGTAACTTCATATTTTTTTTTTAATAGGAAATATAATATGCTTTTTGTAAAGTAAGCTCTAGATTTCAGATTCCTATCACACAAAACATACTGAAAACCATTCAACATCCATTGATGAACCTAAATTTTTATTTGTGTTTTGTGAAAAGCATATTAATGTCTTTTCACAGTCTGGGGGCCTTCTTTGGACATTAACACCATGACCTCTTTTCCAAAGACTTCATAGAAAAATTCAGGGCAAGGGGATGAAAAAGGTTGATTGGCAGAACAGTTGGGATGTTTGTAATTTTAATCAAATTTAGAATTAAGACATACTTCAAATAATATGTCAGACTAGTGTTAATGAGTTTAAAATCTAATGACAACTGCTGTCATTATTAGTTAAATATAGCCATTGTGCCTGTGGCAATACGTGATGACACTTCAGAACATGCAGAAACAAAAAACTCTCAAGTATTTAAAGAAAAGGGAGTGACTGTAAACTTAGTTAACACAGGAATGTGACCTGGGCATAATATGTTTCCCAAATACAGAGACATCTGTAATTTGAACAGAGAATGTAATTGAATGCAACATTACATGTTTAAGAAACTTGGAACTTCCTATTTCATAACTCTATCAGGGAGTTTCATATTTATTATATTAAAACTTAATTGCATTAATATAGAATATATACTTCATATTTATGTCTATATTCCTGTTCTGTACTCTTTAGAATCTATCACCCAATTTTCAGAATCTTAAAAATTTGGAACTGAGAAAATTATATCCTGTTTTTAATAGATTAAATTTGTTTTTCAGACTATAAGTTTTGGATTCATGAGGCTGTGAAGGTGGTTTGAGGCATTGATTGGTATCAAGGTGAGGAAAGGGAAAGAAGTTAAAGCAAGACGTGTCTAAGTACATTCGCATAATATAATATATAGCATACAATATATTTGTAATACCATACTCTAGTCTCTTTAAACCTATGAGTGTATTCCTTTTGATTATCATTTGAAGAAAGTTTCTTACAGCTCTGTATTTTTTTTTCCAGCAATGGCAGTATAAGGCAATTGTGAATGAAGGGAATGGTTGTTGGGAGAAAAAGCAAACTGAATTTTGAAATAAGTTCACTGTAACAGGAACTGCCTGTAACGCAGAAACCTGGGCTCAGATCATGAACAGAGTAGTCGGTACTTAGGTAATGTCTATGAAACTTTAAGTGCTCTGTGGGTTTACATTTGTTATTCAGCAGGTGTCATTCTTCATTTTTAGTAGTCAACCTCTATGCCATTGTATCATTAGGAATTCTTTTGCTGGAGGAAGGTATTCCTTGACATATGAATTTGAACTGTAATTCTGCTATAGTAGCAGTATCAGCATTACTGTGTGGTTTTGGGGAGTTACTTCCAGTTAGTTAATATATTCTACTTATCCACAGTTGTCAATATATTGTCAGTTTGCCCAGTTAATCTTCACTTTCTGTACAAAATTGTTGACTAGTGTTACTGATCTTGTTTAAATCACTTGAACAGCTAACATTAAGCATAGCACAAAGCATATCATTTCATTTTCAAAAATGATGGTAAATTCTGGCATTAAAATTTATTTAAATGTTGTATATAAAAAACTAGGCTAAGATTTGTAAATTTGCAGTATCAAGTACTTAGTGTTAACTCAGTGGTTAACAAATTAAGGTACATTATGGTTGGCAGTAGCTTATACAACTATGTGCTACACAGTGGCAGATTACTGAGAATCAGAATAATTTGCCTTGAAAGGGACCTCTGCAGGTGATCTGGTCCAATCTCCTCAAATAGAGCTAATGTCAAAGGTAGGACAGGTTGCTCGGGGCATTATCCAGTCAAGTTTTGAAGATGTCCAAAGATAGAAATTCCTCAACCTCTCTGGGCAAGCCGTTCCACTGCTTAGTTATTGTCAATTTGTTTTCCTTCTATTTAGTCAGATTTTCCCATGCTGCAGCTATGGCTGTTTCCTCGTGTCCTTTTGCTGTCCCCCTTTGAGAAATCTCTGTCTTTCCTACAGCTATTCTTTAGGGAGCTGAAGATTGAGCTTAAACCTCCTCCCAACCGCCTTCTCTCCAGGATCTCTCAGCCTCTATTTTTACATAATGATGCTGCCTTTTATTCCCAACCCTGAAAGTGAATGGAATCCACTTGTTTTGTAGTAGGTCCTTGTAGAAGATCTGAGTATTTAAGCAATGCAAGAAAAACATGTCAAACAGCTTGTCTGTTTCTTCTTATCCTAGTTATTAGTTTAATAGAGTATAACCTCTCTCCCTACAAACCTTAGCAATCTTCTACATTCGATTGTCCATATTTGCTCTATTTCTGTCACATATCCTAGGCATGTAAAGACATCAAAATTTTTTTAGCATGGTTAGAAACTTCCTTCCAGTCTCCCATCAAATCACTCTGTCCTGTGTAACAACATTTTCAGTTACAGCATTAGTGTGGAGCATAGGGTAGCTTCAAGAGAAGCAGCATTTACAACCAATACTGAGAAATCCTGAAGAACGGAATGAAGCTGAAATCTCATCTGATGCCTCTGCTTAAACACCTTCTTTAGACATTGTGTAAAATTGATATAAAATCCTTACCCTAGTTCCAAATACGTACTTTTATTATCAATGGTCTGTACAGTCAAATTCCTGTGGTTATTCTTTCTTTCTTCTCTCAGGAATTTTGTGTTATTGCTGCACAGTCCAATAGCAGCAAGAGAGAGATCTCAGTCCAGCCTGCGTACTGGGGGTTATATAAACACTTGACCACTTCTATAAATGAGACTTTACCACCATTTTTCAAGTCGTTTTTTGATTTAAATGTTTATGTGTCTTTGTCATAAAATCAGTGCTATGACTGTTTGTCTCTGCACTTAGTATATCTTAAGTATCCTTCCAGTGAGGGAATTTTGCTTTGGACGAGAGCCCCAGAAGACTGGTAGTTGTCAAACTTCTCTAATTGAGTATGATCATGGCTGCATAAGGGTTCAGAGCAGCAACAATGTACAGACAATTTCAGGTAGGAGGAGTAATTTGTTGTTGAAAATAAGGGATCACAAAGACAAGGAAGTGCCTGACTTTATGTCTACACATGTAGTACCTGCCATCTATGCATGTATCAACCTCATTGACATCTCATGCAGTCAAGGCTGGGACCAAGGATCGTGCTTGGCATTTTTGGCAACTTAGATTCCTAGAGGGCTTATTCCTATTGTGCTTGGAGCTTCCTTACAGGCTTATACTGCAGAATACAGACAAGCTTGACCTTCAGAGCAAGTCTCCAGCCAGCCTTAGGGGGTACTGTGGATGCAACCTGAAAAGGTGAGCGAGATTCTTCTTTTTCACATTCTTTGGCTTAGGTGGCTATAATCTTCCTAAATTCACCTTTAGGCATCTACATGCTCCTGTCATTCAATGCCAAGTGATCTTAAAGTTTCACCTTATGTCATATTTTATTAAAATCTAAATCATCTGCCACTTCTTTTCCAATTACCACTTTGCTCAGGAGGCAACCAAACTATACTTAGTGCAGTGTACGTAAACTGAGAAACATCCTTTTGCTGTTACCCAGCCAACTTGTAATAAATGCTTATGTGGAAACAGCAAATATATGTGTCCAATAGCTATATAAATGAATACCCTACCAAACTAAGTCATGGCACAGATTTAGACTAGATTTGTCAATGCATGTTAGAGCTCCTTCTTCCAAGTCTGAAAGACCTTCTGCAACTCCTCTGAAAAGATACCATTTAAAAAGATTTCCAGATGACAGCAGTCCATCTTCCTGGTCACTGATGTTGCTTAGTTGAGATCTTAAAGATCTATTTTCCAATGTTAGTAGAGACATTTTTCAACCAGTACTTAAACTGGTCTTGCAACCACCTCTTTTTTACAAGAATACTGTTTTCTTGTAATCAGAAGTGGAATTCATGGGCAAGTCACGTGAAGATATGATTCAAGTTATGCTGTTCCTATGAATTCAGAGATGCATCTTCCTCATTACTACAGTGTTGTACAACTTGGAACTTGTATTGATGGAGGGACCAAGAGATACTCAAGCCATCCTATACGCTGAGTGAACAGGGTGTCTTACATGGTCAGCCAAAATATTGTTTTCACCCAAGTGGGACTTATTAACATAAAAATATTGTCCTTTAGAATCCAGTGTGAAGTTCCATAGCTTGACGGTCACTAAATATATTTAACTTGGAAATTAAACCATGGTTTAATGACTTTTTTTCAAATTGATTGTCAATATCAACATCGATGTGAAGAAAAATTATCTTTTGTCTTAGAACTTTAAATTGCTATGACAAGCTCAGCCATTATACTTTAGTGAGTTTAGAGACATATTAACATAATCAACATATGCTTTATATTTCATAATAAAGTAGCCTCATGATATAAAGATTTGTGAATTGAAACAGATTTTTCAAAATAAGTGTCATGCATCTAATGCAATCCAACTGTAGTAATAGCAGTATGAGGCTTACATTTTTGAAATTATGTGTATAGACACATTCCATTAACATTAATGGCAGTTACAAGGCTAAGGATCAAATTTTTAACTGAGTTAATCCTCTAACTCCCACAGATTTTAGTGATCTTAGATTACTAAATAATTTTAAAGGCCTTCAGTCCCTAAGTTTTTAAATATATCCAACTCAGCCTGAATTATGATCAGTACCATGAGTATGTTTATTGGCAGAGTTTTGATCTGTAGCTAGATAGCTACTGATTATATTTCTGCATGCGATGTGCAATGATCTCCTTTGTAGATTTAATTGTAAGTGCATTTTGTGCAGAGGCAGTACACCACTTAGAGGTCATTTTCTAGTGCTTGGGAAAGAAGAAAACTAGCAGTTAAAGTGAAATAAAAATGCCATCTGTATGATGCAGCATCAGATATGGAACTCAAAACAATGTACAAAAGGTTCAAGCTTAATTTTCCTGAAGCAGAAGAAATGAGAGGCATTTCATTTTTGTAGGTGAGAAGTGAAATGTTCCTCTCTGCTCACTGATAGAGGCATGCTAAGGTGAATTTTAATTATGACTAAATTGTGGTATTACTCTTTCATACCCTGAACATCTGTTCCCTTCAGGAATGATGATTTATGCAGGCTATCACTGCAGACAGCTTGCTACAGCTTATGTCACGGTTAGTAGGAAGCTGGTGGTAGTATCTCAGAAAATACCACTCTAAGTGGAGACAAGCCAGTGTGTATTTTTAAGGTAATGGGGAATGGGGAGTGTGATGTGTCCGTTTTTAATTTTGAAGCCAAATATTGACTTCTTTTTTGTTTTTTTTTTCTTTCAGACCATCTGTCATTGATGAAGAAAGTAGCTTGGGCAGTGAATGGCCTGGTTCCTCATAATGGTGTCAAGCAAAAGAAAACCAAGCCTGTCATTTCCAACTGCAGGTAGAAAATTACTAAGGACACTTCTGACAGAATTTTAATGTTTAAGAACTGCACAGGGCAGGATAACTATGAGACTATTGCATCACAAAATCAAATTGAAAAGGTAACCTTTTTTTATTAGCATGTTTGAATGAATGTATCACCAAAGTACCTTCATTGTTACCGCAGTTTTATTGTTTTTGTATAACTATAGGTTACTCTAAAAACCAAACAAACAACAGCCAAAAAATCTCTTAAATTACGAAGCCTTGGAATTCAACAAAATGGGGATTATATGTATGCTCAGGTTAAATAAGGGGAATTTTACTTCTGTGCTTCCTCCTTCCTGAAATCCCCCCAGCTCTTTAATTTGCTTGTCTTTGCATAGTAGCCGCCTTGTGCCTATTTCACAGGATTTCTTCTCCTACTTCTGTGTGTGCTGTCTAACAGTATGTTATCTGAGGATTTATTACCAAGGAGCATTATTTCTCACACTATCTGAGGTGTGAATTATATAGATTTGAAAATGTGGTCAATTTTGATTAGGTTAGATATTTAATTATAAATATTCAGTAGTTGAAATGTTTATCTTAAAAGATATGACACTGTAACCATATAACAATGTATTCTAAAGTTATGCTATATGCAAGAATCTTTCTTCCTGTATAAGGCATTTTAATCCTTTCTTGGCAATTCAGTAGGTTTTAGAACTGATATGCTGTCTTTGTTTTCAAGTAAGTCTAGAAGTGTATATGTATTTGTCCCAAAACAAGTATGGCGTATCTAGTTTATATCACCTCATTTCTATTGTTAGTGTTTAATGTATCTGAAATAAGTTTCTAAAACTAAATTTTAAATACTTTTCAAACATAGGGCTCCTTCACAATATGGAATACTTTGCAAAGATTTTTAATTGTGTAATCCATTTTTTTTTAGTCTGTAGGACAATATGATAGTTGTACATCCCTTCCAAATGAAATATTCTATTTCACTGTAATTATATTTTTCATCCACTAAAATAATACCCAGGAGAACTATTATCTGGCTCAGTTCACGAAAGATCGTATGTCTGTCAGTTTTCTAATGGTGCCTGATAGATGTCATCCCATATTTTGTAACATGAAACTAATTTTATTACTGTCAGCATTGGTGCTAATATATATTATGAAACTGCATGCAAATGTGAATAGTAATACTTGTGCAATCAATATTCATAGAACCTGTTGTCTAACTAGAATATTCATGTTACTTTCAACGTGATGAGGATAATCAAAACACACAGATCAAACTTGTCTGTATATTGAAGCAAAAAATTTCAGCAATAATTTTTGAACACACAAATTCAATAGTTGGATAGTATCAACCTGTCTTTGTTTTTGTTTGTTTGTTTGTTTTTATTCTATGGGGTTGTTTTGACCTAGAACATTAATTATTTTACTGATATCCGTGAGGCCTTATAGAGAGGTGCACTGCTTGTTAAGGGTATCCAAAAATCACTAAGGCCATAGTTTTAAGCATTTTAAGTCAGTGTATTCCAGCCCTGTTGCTAAAAGAAGCCTCCACCACTTGTGCTGTCATTGTCGGACTTCTGCAGCTCCCTGGACAACACAAAGGTTTTGTTCCATCATTCAGTGAACCACGTGGGTGAGATGACTTACACCAAAAATAAACCAGTTAAAATAATAGTTTCTGGAATCTGATTCACTGCACACCCACATAAATACTTTTGCCAGCACAAGAAAAAAGTTTGCATAGGAGCAAAAAGAAAACAGTCTGAAAGATAAAAACTGTTGGGAAATTTCTAACATACATGTACTACTTGGTGCAGAGGAAGGAGAACTAAGGCCAAAAGAAAAGCTGTAAGTTTATATGCAGTTCCTGTTTGAATTTTATACAAGATCTGATCCTCCACTGACAGATGAATGTGTAAAGGCTGACACATTTAAAATAAATTGACAATCAGTGTCTCAGGTATTAACGCAACAGTAAGTATAAAATAAAAATATTGTTAAATCTTCAAAATGGTATTTCATCCAGTCTACTGATTTTAAAAGAAAGCACATTTCTTGCTTATAAATTAAATTAAATTCTTGCTTAAAAAAAAAATTACCATAAAAATTTTAATACCGTGTCAGAGTGGAATTTTGTCTAGTCCAATATCCTGTCTTTGAGTGGATGTCTAAAGAAAAGTGGAGGAATAAAGGCAGCATATATTACATATGGTGCATATGTTGATAATTTCCTAGCATACTGCCCTCATCTGAGACAATGGCAGTCATGGTGTAGTCAAATCACAAATAATATATAATATTCCAGATTCTTGCTACTGTGTGAAAGGTGTATTTGTTTCTCTCTAGTCAGTAATTATTTCTTTTCAGACTTTTACCTATTAATGAAAAATTGGACCAGCTATGCAGAATGATGTGAACTCACCAAATACTGGTAGTATCTTGGCAGGAAGGTCTGAAACACAACTGAAGGATGTTTGATTCTTTTTGTTCTGAAACCCTAACAAAAGTGATAACATTCTCACTTCAGTTGTGCTAGATCTGTATCGCTGAATGAATGAGAACAAAGGACACACTGAACAATTGCTGCCTCTGCTTCAGTTCTCAAAAGGCAGATTTACCAGGCCACTCAATCTTCACAGTCTTCCTCCCATCTCCATTTAGTCACTGTACAGGCTTCTGATGGAAGAATTGCACGTCTACCATACAGCAATCAATATACTGATGGATATCAAATAGGATTCATTATTCGTTGAAGGAAAGTAGTTTTTTGATGCTGAAAACGCCTGTCCTTATGCACTTAAAATTGCAAAGAATAAGTGTGTTTAGAAAATTTGGAAGAAGAGACAATGGTGACTTGTTTTCCCCTATTTGTTTTATATTTGAACTAATATGAAACAGTTTCTCTCTCCTGCTGAAGTCTAGAAAATATCTAAAATAATCTTATTGAGATAAGATCTTTCAAAAAAATTGTTAAGCTGGAGATCTTAGAGCAAAATTTGACAGGGGAGATCTGAGTACAGGTCCACATTCTGTTTGTTTCTGAGTAGACTTGGATCTGATTCTCCCAAATCTATTTTAGATGGGTGTTTTCAGGTAGGCAACTGCCTTGAAAGCTAAGGAACCTTTAGTTGTAAAGAATGAGAAACTGCAACTATTGGAGAACCTTGACCCCATGGTAAGAAATTGTAATATATTTGCTTGGTTTTCCATCTTTTCTTCTCTCTTGCCTGAAAAAGTGTTCTGAGTTAGGTTAGAACTGTGTCAGAAACATGGCATTTGACCTAAGTATGGCGGTTACGCCCATAATGAGCAGGTGGAAGGGAATATATTGTATTTTAGCAATCCTAAGTGGTACGCAACACCTTTGTAAGAGTTCCATGTTTGTGCACCTTAGAACAACATTGATGCTACTGTAATTACGGAAGGGAAGGAGAAAGGAGAAGGAGAAAGGAGAAAGGAGAAAGGAGAAAGGAGAAAGGAGAAAGGAGAAAGGAGAAAGGGAGAAGAGAAGAGAAGAGAAGAGAAGAGAAGAGAAGAGAAGAGAAGAGAAGAGAAGAGAAGAGAAGAGAAGAGCCTGTGAAAGAAACACAAGACTTTATTATTGGTGTATTCTCTTTACCCTATTTTAAATTGCATTTCTTTGGAGAGGCAGCATCTCTCCTAAGTTTAATGTGCAATGTCAGTTGTGGAGTGTGGATTCTGTTGAGGTGTTGTTTTGTGCTTGAACATGTCTTATTGCAGTTGAGTGTGGAATTTTTAAATGGGGCACATTCACCTTAAAATTTACAAGACTCATAAAATTTTTCTTCATACTTTGGCTCTGTTTTCTCTATGACCGCCTTGAAAAATAGGATATTCACCTGACTGACCTGGAATAGGCATGATGGGTGAAAAACATCATTAGTATTTTCCTCTTGCCTTTTCTTTTCAACAGTTCCATGAACAATGTATTTCTCCTGGTCGAAGTATTGCCATTTCTGTCATCAAAAAGTAACTTGTGTGCTATCTATCTTTGACTTTCTTCCAAAGAATGACAGGTAATTTCACCAGCATCATTTCAGTGACAGTTTCTGCTTTAATGACACAAATCCTATAGTGATGATTCACCTCTCTCATAAAATTTGCATTCACTCAATAGTGTTGCACAATATAAAAACAGCTATTGTATATGTTCCCAAGGATTATGATTTCTGTACGAACTAGAGAAAGGTAAGCTAAATATTCAATAATAAATTACTTTGAAGTATATGTAGTAATCAAAGAGTTTTTAAAAGGATGCTATCAGGAAAGGCATGTTTTAAATTGACTGAGGTATACAACTTTATGTTATTCAATCTGAAAACCTGGTTCAGCATAAACTCCTAAGAGTGGGAGGATTATCTCTGAAACAATAGCTGTAATACCTGACTAGGAAAAATGAGAACAATATGGACATGGGCAATAATTGTAATTCAGAATTTAACTAAGGGCACAAGAAATGGCCTGTGGTATGCCCTGTTGAGATGGTATACATCAACCCAAAACTTTATTATGTTTGGATTCTGTTGGTCGAAGTGTTTCTAAAGGAGAGTTTCTGTCTTTTATAGCAGAATAGAAAGTCATTGACAAGTAAACATTTAACATAATACAAAAACCCGTGCTTGTATGTTTAGTGAGAATCACAGATTAAGGTAAGCAATTGTAACCTTTCAGAGTTTACCATGCCTTTTTACTCAAAGCATTCAAAGTGTGTATGCTGTGGTCAAAATATAGGGTTAACATAAACATGTAGCAGGGAAAATCAAGCCTGTCTTGCTCTTCTGCAGCACCTGATGTAACTGAAATGCACTTCTGCTGCTAAGGACTCTTCCACTGAAGTCACTGAGGAACTTTTAAGACATTGCTGCAGTATATTGCTTTTCTACCATGACCATCTGTGATTTGTGAATACCCATGAAAAATTTTTTCACAGTCTACAAAGTCTTTGAAGTAGAGCTTCCTGTTACATATATGTGTACAGTGTCTGATAGTAGATTCATTTTTCACAAGCATCTAAATTTTTTTTTCATTTCATACTAATTCAATTGGTAAAAAACATGTAACTTTTTTTAGACCTGCAATTACTTTTTTTTTTTTTCCCCCACAAGGATAACATTGAATATTTGATTTCTTGCATTTCTAATAACTTTGCATATATAGAATACTGTACTCACCAATGTACTGGAAATCAAAGGATTGACAGCTATACATTCTGCATTTTATGTGGGGTGTAGACTACTTTGCAAAGGCATTTGTTCTCTGAGTAGTAAACATTTACTTTGTAGCTTGTTCCAGAATCCCAGAATGTCAGGGATTGGAAGGGACCTCGAAAGCTCATCCAGTCCAATCCCCCTGCTGGAGCAGGAACACCCAGATGAGGTTACACAGGAAGGTGTCCAGGCAGGTTTTGAATGTGTCCAGAGTAGGAGACTCCACAACCCCCCTGGGCAGCCTGTTCCAGTGTCTGTCACCCTCACCGAGAAGAAGTTTTTTCTCAAATTTAAGTGGAACCTCTTGTGTTCCAGTTTGAACCTATTACCCCTTGTCTTACCATTGGTTGTCACTGAGAAGAGCCTGGCTCCATCCTCCTGACACTCACCCTTTATATATCTGTAAACGTTAACGAGGTCACCCCTCAGTCTCCTCTTCTCCAAGCTCAGGAGCCTCAGCTCCCTCAGCCTTTCCTCATAAGGGAGATGCTCCACTCCCTTCAGCATCTTTGTTGCCCTGTGCTGGACTCTCTCCAGTAGTTCCCTGTCCTTCTGGAACTGAGGGGCCCAGAACTGGACACAATATTCCAGGTGTGGTCTCACCAGGGCAGAGTAGAGGGGCAGGAGAACCTCTCTGAACCTACTAACCCCCCTTCTAATCCACCCCAGGATGCCATTGGCCTTCCTGGCCACAAGGACACAGTGCTGGCTCATGGTCATATTCATATTATGGTGAGACTTTTTTTGTTTTTCTTAACATATTTCTTAAAGAGCTAGGTCTTAATTATTTACAGTAATACTTTTTTTTTTAAGTTTTCAGATGATTGCAAACTGAGGGTGAATACTAGTCCTCCAGTGAGATGCTAGTATGTGTGTGGAGAAAAAAGCTGGCAATATCATAAGTGGTAAGTAGCATTTGTAGGACAGGCTTTCTGTTTATTACATTGAGGACTTAGAACCGAAATGCAAATTTGGACTTATTTTTTTAATCCTTTGTGTCAGTTGGCACCCTTAACTTGAATGAAAAATGGCAAATTGTCAGTAAATAAGCTCATGAGTACGGCTATTGTTTAATGTAATTCTCGCATTTTAATATTTGCATCCTTTTGCATCCTTTTTTCAGTGATTGCATGTCTGTTTTTCTCTTTTAACTTTAGTCTGACAGCTTTTTCTTACAGTTTCGATGAGATAACACACAGAGTTTATTTCTTTTACCCTTGTATATGGTCTATAAATAAGACATAATTCCAACTCTGTTTAAGAAGGCTAAGAGTTATTTGTTTAATCTTTCCTTTGGGCCTGTTTTCTAACAAATACCTATATCTTTGTACTATAAATTTAATTAGGCATTTGAGTATATACCCCCATTATGGTTTTCTTTATTCCTGGATATCTCTCTTGTTATTCAGACCAAAGGGTCCTAGTACAAGTTTTCAAATAAATGAGCTCAAGAGCTTTAGACTTTAGAAGTGCCTCTGTCTATAAATAATCTTTCTGTCATAAGAGAAGTATACAAGGAAGATGTAGCATTTTAAATAATTAAAATGAATCTTCTCTGGGTTGTGTACCTCCACAAGTGTCTAAGTTAGTAGCCTGCTTATTTCTCTTGTAGTCCTAACCACTTTCAGAGAAGCAAATCAGATTTCATCCAAGCTAGGAGTAGAGTTTTCAGGGTTTTTGACTCTCTTCACAAGCCAGATAGGATTCCCTGGCCATGATTTAGAAAGAGAGAAGGCTGTCTTCTTTATGAACATTTTCTTGTTATTTCAAAGTTTACAGCTACTTTCAGGTCAAAGTTATATAAAAAAAGGGTCCTTGATTATTTAAAAAAATATAGAGAATGCTCATTAAAATAGTTGTACTAAGAAGAGCTATGTAATTCAATATAATTCACATATAATTCACATGTAATTCAATAGCTTCTGTAAACTGCTTTAAAACAGTGGAATTATTCTGAATTGGTGAAATGCAACCAGGGGAGATGATGTGGCACAGTAAGTGTAGTGAGGCTTCTGTTGCACAAACAGAACGTTGTGAGCGTTGCAGCAGGTTTGATAGTGACACGCGTTACCTTTCCTGTTCTGTGGAGATGCCGTGATGTGATTTCTCTCCTGCAGGCCATCGCAGGTTGTCACTTCTGGTTGCCATTGGCTCGTATGTGCTGTGGTCCCACACACTGCTGTTTGCAAAGTCACGAGCCATGTTGTAGCGTCTGGAAATATGTGTCATTCCTGCACATGAATGGACCAAGGAGTAAAATTAAGGCTATTTTAGCTCACTCTTTCTGCTTGGAAAACTAATTTTCTACAAAATCTGAGATTATAATTCTGAGTAATGAGTAAAACTTTGCTGAGTTCTTTATAGCTTGAGTCATGCAAATGGCTTAATATTTAGGTAATATCATTAATTAGAAGGAGGAGAGTCATTTCAGTCTGAGGCTATTTTACTTTTGCATAGCAAATTATTTGAATCTATTAATTTTCTATGCTGACCTGTCCTAAGATATTCTAGTTTTAAAAAAAGGAAAAAGATGTGCAGGTTGGTAGAAGTGGAGAAAGAGGCATAAAGTGTATTGGAAAACTACCAAATGTCCCCTGCAAATGGACCCTATTCAGAATCAGTAAGCGTATGATGAGTGAAGTGGTTTTGAATATCGCCTTTAGATTCCATGCTGTTACAAGGCCAGCCCCGAACATGGCAACTCTTATTTCCACACACAGTACCTCTTCACTCTCAATTTAACCCAAAAATCTGATGAACCCATTACTCCATACTTGATTTCATGGAACAAGGAGTAGATATAGTTACAAATGATCAATCACAAGCCGTGAACCAAAGCAGCAAGGCATTAACAATTCACACCATTTCGGTCCACTTGCTCAAGCAGAAGATGTGCCAGCATATTTAATGCACAGCTACTTCGTTCAGTTCAAGAAAAGACATGACTCATGCTCATTTTAGGAACTGAAGAGACTTCATAGGTTTTCCTGCCTACTAACCACCAAGTGTTAGAGTTTGCACTTCTAAACAATTAATATAACCAGGTGTTTGGTAAAGGTCATAGAGATAGATAAGTTTTTAAATTAAATTTTCATCAGGTTAAAAATGAATGGAAGGGTGACCTGGGAAATGGTTCCCACAATAAAGCCAAGTTCTATTGTACAAATTTGTATTGTACAACCAACATCTTGTTCAGCAGCCTTGTAACACTGTAGACCCCACAGGCACATGCCGTCAATTTAATGGGATCACTGAAAAAGCAAAGCAGCTGTGAAAGATTGCTTTAAGTACAGCAATCGTGTGCTTGTCATTCTGTTCAATAGTGGAAAAATCCAAATTCGGATAGGCATCCGTATTTAAGAAAATGACTGCTAAAGCTTCTCTCGTAAGTACCTTGGGGACAATACGATTTGACATATAGCATGTAAACAAAAGTACACAGCAGCTGTTAGATTAGTTTTTGTTTGAGTAAAAACACGCTGGCATAATTTAAGCAACACGGGATACTGCATGTTCTCTGTCTTTCAGTTTCCCTATACAAACAGTCCATGCCAGTTGCCCTGGACAAAGAGTTGTGTGGTGTTTGCTAAAAATAAGAAGCAGTGAAGTCCAGTGTTTGTCAGCACAAGCTCATGTCCTCTGTGTAATATACATACGCAGTACAGTACATATTGAAAGTATTTCAGGGAACGCCTTGTCCTGAGGAGGCCTTCAAAGAATTTATAGTATTTTGATTATATTGATTTCTTTTTCCCCACAGCAGTGAAAGTGTTAATGATTTCTTTCCTGTTATTCTGATACTGTTGGTTCAAAAATACTTCTACTGTTCTGTAGGTTATTTACTAAGAGATATTGACGCAGAAAAGAACTCTGCATAGTGCTGCATAATGTTTATGCTACAATAATGTCATGAGTTTAAGTAAGAAGAGAGTTAACAAACTGAATTTGGGGGGATTTGTTTTTACGTTTTTGCAGTCCTCTTGTGATGATTGCAAATTGCGAGAGGGTGGTTTTCCCATTCCTTCACAAATGTTCTGCTTACTTTTTGTGGATATCCTACTGGGCTTTGGATTTCATGCTTTCTGTCACTCCATTTGATCAACACTGCACTCTTATCATTTTCAGCATGTTTAAAGACAAGGCAAAGAGAAAAGCCTGTTTGCCACAGTGACTTCATGCCATTATCTCCATCAATTTAAAATCTCTGGGTTTTGTTTTAGGGAAAACATAATCTCTGTTCTTCAGAGGAGTGTAAAATTACACCATAAAACAATTATTTTCTTCAAGGAAATTCAATGTTTGTCATGTGATATCAAGTCAAAAAATCAATGAAGGAGAGAATAAAAGCAATAAAGGTGTATTTACACTGCTCTTCTTAGCTGAGGAGCAAAGATCCCTGGGTACTCCCCGTCTATCCGTAGCTGACTATCTAGCAGCTAAGACTGCTGCAATGGTACATTTAATTCAATTAAAAAAAAAAAAAAAGCAGGTGTGTTCTAGTGCAGTATTTTAAATTCTACATAAAAATTATAAAGAAAAGAGATTTCGTCTACCATTTAAGATATTTTCCGTAACTTCTGCCTACCTTCCTTTGCCCAGTTGCCCTTGAAGGGAAGTTTCCTTCCTTTGAAACTTATTTCACTTTCTGATCAAGGACTCATTTGTCATCACTCCCTCTCAGGAATTCCATAAGTACCTCAATAGCGCCTCTAACCTCCTGAGAGACATATGTCATGATGAGCTGTTCCTAAACCTTACTGGTTAACTCATGCCCTTTCTTTCCAAGGGTTGGCCTTTGCCTTCTTTTGCTATGGTTGACACACTATTATTGAACTTCATAGCCCTGCTTCATAGTTCAATGTTTATAATGTTTGATCAGCTATAATGTTAAATGGACTATGCGATCCTTGGCAATAGACTTGCAAATCTCTGCAAAATTTTGCTTACAGGTTCTTTTCCCCTTGCTTTGTAGACTCTGGTCTGTACAAAGCTGTAACATCAAAGCACTCTAGTGGAGTTGGGAGATGTTTTATGAACTCATTATTGATCCTCTTTTGATTTTTAAAAGAGTATTAGTTCCGACTAATACCTTGTTGGTTGTAGGTAAGTCACCATGATAGCAAGAAGACTGAAAATAACTGTATATCTAGAAACAAAAAGGTTAAGTATGGAATGAAGCAAATACAATTATGGATAGAATCAGCTGATGTTTATGGAAATGATTTTGCTTATAGAAATTTATTTAGATCTGATACTCTGATGACTAAATTGGGGTTAGGCATGTCTGAAAGAGGTGACACTTTAGATCTTTTGACTTCCGAGCTACCCCAGCAGGTCCTGGAACTGTCCCATCTCTGGTCCCAAGGGTCATTTCCTTCAATGAAGGTGAATCAGGACGGCCACATTATACTGGTGTTAAAATTATTTGTGGTAAAATAATTAATAGTATTATAATTAGCGTTCAAATGTAACATCCAATTCCACTATGTACACAGTTTCTTGCAGCTGTGTTTCAGTCTGCTTGCACACTTTGAAAAGCAGCACTAATTGTGTTTATCCTCATTTCTGTTTGTAATTATTTTCTTATGGTTAAAAGCACTGGGTAAAAACCTTCTTATGTTATTTGTAAAACTTCCAGAGACTTCCATGTGATCAGATTTTTGTCCTTTTGTTTGAACTAAGTATGACTATAACTAATCCTGATCACATAACATGAAACGTAGATTCCATTGATGATTTTTCTCACTTAGACCTGAAGTATATTCACTCCTGCCAGTGTTCTTGGTCAAACTTCATTCATTATCTCATCTGATCTTCTGAATTGTATGTCTGAGTTCAATGTTAAGGACTAAGTGCATTATTAGAATAGTCTGGAAAAGTATTAATTCACTGATTGTCATCTTGAAATTATTTTTGCTCACGTTCAATTTCATGGCCATATCCTGACAAACTGGGTTTTAAAAGCAAATATCTAGTGCTATACAGTATGCATTCTGGTTTGGAGTCTTTAATGGCATATTTTGAAAAAGTTTTGCAGTATTGCTTTTTATGCATATTAACCTTGTTCAGTGAACCCCCATCAGCCTTATTTGGTGAAGTCTGGGCTCCCTCTAGATAAATGGGATTTTTATCGTAAACTTAAATATGGACAGGGTTTCAGCTCATTTTCTTTCCTGAAGTTCTTCAGACCATTGAACCCATGTACGTGTCTTTCAACATCTTCTTATGTTGCTTCTCTCTCCCCATTTGGCATTGATAGAAGCTTCGTTAGACCATTTTCTACCTCTGTAACAAAGTGCCTATCAGACTTGCAGACAATTCTAAATTACTTTGGAGGAATCAAGTGACAGGTTTTCATTCAAGACATGACTTAAGGGGTTTTGTTAACCATGTAGATAGTCCTTTAGATCCAAACAGAGCTTTTGTGGTGCTTTTATTTATTCTTGTATTTGTGTATTTTGCTGAACTGAGGTTGTACAGGCTTGTAAATATCATAGCAATATTGCAACTTCAGTGGGGCTCAAGTGACTGAATTTTAATGGCTTTGCCAACTAACTCAAAAAAGCATTTTATGCAAAGTATGCAGGATGTTAGGAAGTAGGATCTCTGCTCAAGAATGAAGCTCTCAGGATTATTTATATGAGAATTCATAAAATGACTGACTAGATGATAAGATTATATCACAGAATTGTGGAAGTCAGAACACCTGGATTTTAACATGATTTTTAAAAAATAATGCCTTTCGCTAAAATAAACACAGTTTTTTTTTCTTATCCATGTGCTTAAATAATTCATAAAATACACCGACTTTAGAAAAGGCAAAGTACAGTCTGTTATATGTTTACCTATTTCTTTATCATTAAAGATGCATTTAACTGTATATTTTCCTTCTGTATTTGTCCAGAAGTCTCCAGTTACAAAATAACTCACATATGAAAGTTTCTTAACTAAGTTCTCTTTCTTCTCACATCTGAGTGAACAGCTATTGAGCCTAAATATTTGCTGTATCAGAATGGAAAGTTTGTCTCCTATTCTCAATAAAATATGTAAAGTGTAATTAATCCACTGGTATTTTCTCTGACAAAACCTCTAGTTCTTTGTTAGTATTTATGTACCTAGGAAATCCACCATTTATGTCTATATGGCGACTATGAATCTTTATGACCAAAGATTGACTAGATGGGAAAATTATGTATACAATTTTATTTGCGTTGTTCACAAATGTTCTTTATACAGTTTATTATTACTGTTTTTTAAATTTTCTTGTATATTACTAGTAAAACCAGATTTTATTGTTGTTTTCTTTTTCCTGTTTCCCCGTGAAATGCTGCTTAATGCTATTTTATTTTGTCATATAAGAAAGGCCCATGTACACATTACACAAACATATCTGCAAAGCACATGCATCTCAGTAATGCCTGAAGCCAAAATAAGCATTTCTTATTTGTCACACATATTGACATTAGGTCCTTTTGAGAGAACGCTTTCAACCTTTACAGTGATTTGAAATCTAAGAGCAGCAAGAAAAAGATCTTGTTGAGACCATTGCCATGAATCAATTTTATCTGTCTTTTCATTTGACCTTTGCTTGTTATTAAACAGCTACATTGAGCATTTTTATTTGTTCAAAGTTGTTTATTTGAGTAGCGGCAATGAGGTTATGATAAAATGGCTTATGAGAGTGTTGATTATATTTTAGGAATGTTACCATTTATAATACAGTAGGTATATGTAAGCTCCTCAACAGGAAACTGTATACAGAAACAACATGGATCTTGCAATTTTATCAGGACAATGCAAGTAGATTTCAGCAAGGTTGGTTCCAACTCATCTGTGATAAATGAGAAGATAAGGCAATCAGTGCACACCATGACACGCCGTGCAGCTAGTTAGGCACACTTCAGAACTATTCAGGTGTGCGCGCGAAGCTTATGAGTCTTTCATGGGGGGTGTCTCGATATAAGTACGTCCTTCATGGTGGCCACTAGAAATGCAGGAGTTGCTTTTCCAAGACTTAACCCAGGTCAGATATAAATAATAGATATTAAGAGTTAGTTCTGATGCTGAGGCTGCATTAGAGGCTGTATATTTCAGTTAGGTCAAAAGAATGCATTTTCTTTTTGCTTTTTTTTTTTTTTTTTCCCTTTTTCTTCTTTTCTTTGCATAGCTCCTCTGCTTGACAGATGCCTGCAAAATTCCATCACACCTTTGTGTGGACATGTTTGGGTCTTTAAGGAGAAGCTTTCAGCCTCTCAGGAGCAAAGATTCATATCCAAGGAGTTCTATTGGCCCTGCACCAACGACTAAAGTCTGCAAACTGTTGCAAACAGGTGAGTTGTCCCACTCTTTAAAAGTCTGCTTTTCTGTTTTCTTTTTCAAATGTACTAAGTGTAGAAAACCAACAACTGGCACTGTGTCATAAAGAAGTGTGACACATATTGCATAAGCTGCAGTGCCTTTTAGGAAAATGAAATGCTTCTCCTATAATTGCAAAGGCAACAATAAAGGAGTTAATTGTGTCTCTCTTTTGCTGTGGGATGTCATATGGCTCATCTTTTCTTGCTACATACTGTGCCTGGCTATGCAGCTCCTTATGTGGAAATTCTCTAAAGCAATCATTTTTCACTGCTTGTTCTGCACATGCAGTTTTTAATGGGCTCACAGATCTTCCCATAAAACTAATTTAAATAATTACTTAGTTGAAACATTTTTAAAAATAAATAAACAAAACACTTCTAAGTATAACTGGTGTTGCATGATGAAAAATTGAATCAATGTATAACATTTTAAAACTTTAATATTTTAGTTTCTATACATGTGCCATTAAATAGATTTATCAGACATGCATTTGAGTTTGAAAGAATAGTAGAAAACAGATGCTGAATATGCTGTTTGATAGTTTGGGAGCAATAAGATGATTGATTTTTTATTAATCAGGTGTTTCATTTTAGGAAATGTAAGTAAAACCCCACTGCTCTTGTTCAGCATAGTTACTGAAGTTCATGTGTAAGAATGTACATATTTTTAAGGATTAGGTGAATACCTTATAAAAATAGCAGACATAGAGATTTCCCAGGGGAAGTATTATGTAGAAATTAAACAAGCAGCTTGGAACCTCAGATTTGGAAATGGTCTGAGGCCCCGAGTTAAGAAAACTGCATCGGGGAGAAGGAGCCTGTGCAGGGAGGGGGAGGAGAGGTGGGAGGAGTGCCAGTCACTCTGTTTATACAGCACCTCCTGCTGTCAGATCCATACACAGAAATGAGAATTGACTTGGGAAGAGACTATTCCTGGCTAATCGCCGTCCGAGAGGAGAAATCAAACAAAAATAAAAGCAAAAAGGAGAGATCATGCGTGTGGGAGAAACAGGCAGGAAAGAAACAAACAAATAAAAAAAGAGCAGAACTTGTTTCAAAATGTTTTTGAGTCAGTATAGTGCTATATTAAAAAGTGAGAAGTATCTTTACACTTTGTGCTGTTCATTCTTCACTTTTAAGACAATGCTGCCTGTCACAAAAGCTTCAGAAATAACACGTATTACTTTCTAGGGCCTTAACATATAATATTCACTCTTTAAAAAAACCATACATAAAACGCATACAAGAATTTAATAAGCATAATGATAATTAGTAGAACAGATAGACAATGGAGTTTCTTAATAAAAATTCATATGCAAGTCATTTATTGACTACTTTTTGCTCTTCTCTGTGAAGAACATATAAAGACATTTCAGTAAATTAACTTATGTTAATCATTCCTCTGGAGGATTATCCAGCAGAGTTCACTTGAAAACTGTAAATGACAAGAAAAATATAATAATTTTAGTAGATTTGAAATCTCTTCCAAAGACAAATGGTTCTTATTATAAAGAGAAAGGCTTGAATATAGACATATGTTCAGTATAACCATGTTGGACATTTTTAACTTATAGTAGCCCAGACTACGAGGATAAATGTCACAGTATCACAGTAGGACAGTTATGACAGTTGTCTTCAAAAAACTTATGATTAAAATATTTTTATGAACATTTCAGACTAGTTTAAGTGCCTAAATGAGAATTTTACAGCATGAGGTTGTTAAATGTTTTGTGCAGTTAATGTGATGAAAGCTTGTGTTATTCTGAATTATATTACCTCAATGATACAACATACAATTCAGCTTAAAGTGTCTCTCTGTGATTTTTTTCAGCTGTTTCCTAACTGAGTTGTGTTAGCACTGAACATAAATGAAATAATTATAATAATTGTAGTTTATGTTACACTGTAGGTCTAACAATGCACCTCACTATAAGCTTACTATATTTTGCATATGTTGTCCTTTTTTTCCTAAATAACTAAACCAAGTTTATTATATAAAAAGCACATTGGGATATGATTCTTATATAAGATTAGGATGCACATTAATAAAGAACCAAGGCTTTACATCAAAATACTGTCACTTTGTCCTGTTGTGCTAAGGCCTGACAACATAATGCTGTGATGACTGCATACAGTATTAATACCAATAAAACATCTACCCAGTATTTGACAATGTAAATCGAAATCAAGAAAATATGTTTAATCTCATAGTTATTTTTGCATTTTGATTTTTTTGTATTTACTTTGTATTTTAATTTAAATCAAAATGGAATGCAAGTTTAAAAAAGGGAAAATTCATTCAGTGTTACCCTGCTAAGACATCATAGTCTGTCAATTGAAATCGAATAACGCATACAATTAATAAGATGCTAATACGTGTACTTCTATTAAAATCCATCTGGACCTCAGTTTAAAATGTATGTATTTAATTAAAACAATTCGTAATTTCTCGTCCACACCGTGCACTGGTTGCACAGTGTTGTCTTTATAATCACTCTGTTGCTTCTTGCCCCAGTGGAAGAAAACAGTGAGGAGCTACCATGGCTTTGCTATGGTCTTTGTATCCTTTTATAGAGGACAATCAGGATTCTTCAAATGGTGTTCCTCTAGAATTATATAGATGAAATAAAACAGGTAAAATTGAGAGAGCACTTGAACTTTGGGAAATGGTTTGTGCTTTTCTCTAAATAAAGGAGAAAGGAAGAAAATGCATACGCATAAACACTATGCTACAACAGCCTTTTTTTTTCTTCCTTTAAACTCTTTCTAATTGCAATTACTCATCTGTATAATCAGTTAGAATCTTCACTAAAATTTTGACAAAGCTTATATTGACATTTTAATGCCATGAATTCTGTGACTGTAAGATACAGTTTTCTAGCAAAAAATTTAATATTTAAACAGCAGTGCTGGTAGAATTATTGTACTATTAATATTTCAGATGATAACCTTTTGCCTTGCTGTTTTAATCATGCTCCTTTGATATCTGTTGGAATTTCTGAGATTCCCAAATATATCCGAAAGTTAAAATCAGTTCATTATATATATAGAATGTATGCAATTGGGTGAATGCACGTGAGACAATTTTTAAATATTTTTGTCAAGCTACCGTAGTTTGTATTAAAAATGTTTTTAGGAAACAAAAAAAAGCATCGCTGAAATGGAATTGCTTTTAAATGAGATGTAACGCATAACAATAGAAATAACATTATAGCGGAGAGTACGGGCTATCGTCAACACTTTGAGAGATGGGGGATGTCCATCTCATTAGCATTCTTCATCTGTAGTGGTGGTGGTGGTGGGGGTGTTGGAGCAGGAATGCCATTGTGCTGGGTTCCAGTGTTTGGGGACAAACACTGCTGTGGAGGGAACGTGTGAAAGGGCCCCAGTCCTGGCACTGAATGAGGAAGGCTGTGCTTTCTGTGCGCTTCAAGCAGGGAAGCTGTCACTCACAGGCCTAGCCCAGCTAAACAGAGGCCAAAAGAGAGCCCTCAAATACCTTTTAAAATGATATTAATGATTTTTAAATGTTTTCTTCATTTAGAATTGCGCTTTGTTCAAGCTGTTGATCTGTCCCTTACTGAATAATATAAAACTTATACAGACGGATAAATAGAAGAATTATCATTACCACATTATTATGGAAAATATCTATGTATAAACATTTGAGAATCAGAAGTTTCTTTAAGTATATTTACATGTTTTTGGGCATGTGTTGTTTACAAGGGTTTAGCAAAATTTTGATGTGATAGTTAACAAATATAGCCAGTCCTAAGGTTCTGTTCTCTGTGCTTTTATTTTTACTGGCAGTGTGTTATGTGTGGGGATGAGGGGACTGAGCTGGGACGAGAAGTGACAGGAAATTGTACTGAATGTTCATTAGCTTGATCTAGCAGAACTTACAGTAATAATAATTAATCATTTGAACCACGCAAATTACAATATTTAAATAATAGAGCTGGTATGTAAAATAAGCACAAGAAAACATGAAAGAGTAAAATTATTGACTGATTCTACTCTTCCCTATTTTGGGTATGGGAACACTGGCTTAAATGTGCTGTTTCAAAACTATATGTCCAACAGCTTTTCTGTTAGCATTCTAAGCTACACCCATAAACATTGTAATTCATAAGGTTTTCCTCATTTTGCTATGCAGATCCATAAAGATATTACTGCATTTTAAACTGCAAGAGCACAAATACTAGAACAAATAAAAAATCAAGACTATATATTTTCTGTTTTCTTGCATCATTCTCTTAAAACTGCTGATTCAAGTGCTGGAGGTTGAAAACATCTGTGGTACACAAACAAAAGCTTTTCTCCATGACTTTTCTTTTTTGCAGTTTATAAGAAACAGATCTGTCATTACTATCCAACTGGTTTTCATAGATTTCAGTAATCACATTGTATACTAAGATTTCTAATTACTTCCCTCCCCCCACCCCCTTACAAATAAAATATAAACTAGATGTTAGGGATAATAATTTCGCAGGGGTTTTGGCTGGCAGAAACTAACAAAATATCAAGTTTTTGTAATCAATACGTTTTTCCTAACATTTTTATATCCACTAGTTCATAGAGTTATCAGAAAATTGTAGCAAAGGATACTTACCCTGTTTATAATGCTGTTTTCAGAAAATCAGATTATATAGTGATAAAGGTGGAAAAGTAATTATTAGATACTATTTGAACAAAAGGAAGAAATTTACCCAAATGTTTAACTTGATTTTCAGTTCAAGCCAATCTTGTGTTTGTGTTTTTATGGTTTTGAAAGTGTATTCTTAAAATAACATGAGTATCACAGCCTCTCTTCAGCATTCACCCTCCGGCTTTTTATAGACTTAAATATTTGTTTCCTCTTCCTTCCAACTTCTGCTTTGCTAATTTTATATGACATTGACTCACACTATTGAAGAGGTGTTAAGTATCTTTATTTCCTTCCTTATAGGTCACAGAAAAATAGATTTATTTTGCCTGTTTGACCTATGTAGGGACCACTCCAGAAATAATCCCATGTTAAAGTGAACTTTGCGTAGAGCAAGATTCTGTATGAAAACTGTATTATTTCAGTGTAGCTTCTTATTAAAAGAATATAAAAATAGTGCTTCAGTCATTTTGAAATTGAAAGAGAAAACTGCCCTCTTGATAGTTTGGAGAAGCGATTCTTAGAATGTTGTATTGTTTATAGATTTGAGTGATGGTTGAGATTTTTCCCACAACCGAGCTGCGTTCTAGTTACCAGAAGTATTTTAAGAACCTTAAACTTGTGTCTTTTTCTAAGTGTCATGCCTTGAGCAGGCCTAACATCAGTTAAATGAAGTGAAAATTGCATTCTTGTCTTGATAGAGATGAAAATGGATTTCTGGTCATGAAATAGATGTAGTTGTCACTTTTTTAAAAAGGTGTCAGCAGTTTGCTTCAGCAAGTAAGGTGCCAATTCAGTATGACAGTAAACTTGTGATCTGAGCAATCAATAAAATGCTTCAATAACTTCTGCTTCATTACACTTATAATAAGAGGCTATAGATCTGTGGCACATAAAATGTTGATAAAGAGAATATGTAGGGACTTAGTGTGACATTTTGTTTTAGTAATACAGTAAGTGCAATGTTGCCATCTAGAGTTTGTGCATAGGTAATTATCCTGAAAGCAAAAGCTGTAGTGAAAAAATAAACATTGATATTTCAAAGCCCCATTTATTTCCATCACTTAGTGGCAAATATGGAATAGTTCACCTGCCTTGTCACAAAATTGTTTAGGTCAGGAAAAGTAAGACAATTTTTAGTGTTTTCCTCCTTTTTCGTTTGTTAATGTGTAAAAACATGATTCTCCCCACCCCCCCCCCTCAACCCAACAATTAAATTAATCTAATAAGCAATTCTCATCTAAATAGATTTAGTTGTTACTAGCTACTAACAAAAATTACAACATTACATTGATTTGACACCTGTAAGGGGGATAACGGAAGCTTTGTGTTCACAGCGAGTTAATGTGATATTTCAGATTCTGACCAAGTGTTCTTTCAGTTGATTTATGTATTATGAGACCATAAATGGCTCCTGCTGCTTCTTCATAAACATACATTGCAGGGGAATTGTCTCTGAGCTATTTATCTTGTAAGAAAATTATTTTGATATGTTAAATAGTTTTTTTCTCCTTTTAAAATGGATGGCACCTGATTGATACAACATATAAAGAGTTTGCACTATATGCCATATTGCATTTCAAATAACTAAAACCTAATTTAGATCTGGAGAGAGTTTTACTTCCCAGGGAAATTATTGGAAATTCTAAATTCTTCTGAAACGTATTTTCAAAATATATGAGACCAACAGTTGTGTCCAGCAAGCATGAAGAATGGGCTTGTGGAGTTCAGCAGCCTGGAAGTGTTTTACTCAGCTAAAAAGAATAAATGCTTGAGATTATTGAGAACTGGGTAATTAAAAACTTCTTCCTACATAAAAAGCTAGTGTGCGTAGGTGCACAGATACAGCATGTTCATTAAGAGGTTGACTGATTAAACCTTTTCCTTTTTATAAACAGCAAGAATAATTTTGGGTCTGGTTTTCCTTCTTCTTCAGTATGTAATTTATAAACAGTTTTTCTTTTGAGTAGCGGAGCATTACGGTATCAGAACTGAGGTGGCTGTGGTGCTGGTTTCCTGTTTCCAATGAGGTAACTCGTGCTCTGATGAGATAGTTCGCTAATACCATCCCGTACTTTTTCACTGTGGTTTAATTGTGAATTCTTTCTGCACAGAGAATATATGGGCAAGAGTAACTGGAAATTTGTTGGAAATTGTGGGAAGGAGTTAAATGAATATTTAATGTCATTTCTGGATTGTTTTTCACCATGAACTACCATTATTTTTTCCTTCTCCCTCTTTGAACATGAATGTTTGCTAGAGACATATGGTTCACGCTAAAAAATTATCTATTAGTCAAAATGTAGACCACAGATGGGGGATGATATTCTTTTGCAAATTAGAAATTAAGCAACCATTTGGGACTAATGAAGTTTTAATTATAGCAGAGTCCAACATCTTTGTCCAATGCATACTCATTTTGCCACTCATATTTGATGAAGCCTCACTAACCACAAGGCAGTTCACCTTTTAAAGATGTGGAGTGCTGAGGTGTCTCCTGCGTAATCAGGAGAACCCAAATGGGATGTAGGTTCTTTTGTGATGACAAGGTGGAAAGGGAAAAAGAGTTTGTTACTTTCCATTTTTTGCCAAACTTGGAAAGCTGGATTACCACAAAACAAAGCCTGTACATATTGAAAGAAATGCTTCTCCACACAGAACTGTGGATTTAACTTTTTTGAGCATTTAGAATTCATGAACTCTAAAGTCTAAAGATACACTATCTTTGACTTTGATGGCACCTAAAATAATAGTGATCATCTGGGTCCAGGTTCTAAAGATTTGTCAGGCAAATGATTAAATTCCTGCATTATATGTCCTTATGCACATTGAGATTATTTCAGTTCATCTCAGACTACCTTTCTTTTTTTAGGGATTGTGCAAAGTCAAATTACATGACATTTGCCATGGACTAAAAGTGAATAAATGTTCACTCATTGAGCTTGGTTGACAAAGGGTAGGTTGTTAAAGTAATTTGAATGTTTGCCTGAATCTGGGAGCACTAAGAGATATTTCTACTATAACTAGGCTTACAATAAATTACCGAGTTTTCAATTTCGTTTGAATATTCAGAATTAACAAATGTTAAATATGTCTGTTGAGAAGGAGAAAGAGGTCTCTAGTAGTATTGTTCATGAATGTTCTATAAACCCATGTAGTTTTATGCAGAAAAGACTGAATCAAGATTAGTTTCAGAGGTATTGATGTTATGTAAATAGACAGCAGAATGTGGTCTATCCCCTGCATAAAGATGGGACTATACTTGCAGTAGTGTCCTGTTACCTAAATGTAGCACTGACTTTTTTCCCTATTGTGCAATTATTAGATCTACTCTTTGAGATGATAGTTCTTCCACTAAGCTTATTAAAAGTTGCTAAGATCTTTTTTTCAAAAGAGCTCAGTTTAGAACTTTCTGAATATACTGAAAAGAAATCATTGCATTTTACAACTTTGAAAGTAATTACAGAATTCTATTCCTAAAGTCAGTGGAAGTAGGCTTGACAGATTTTCTCTAAATTACTCAACCACCTACAGGTATTATTGCCGAGATTCTTTTGAAATGAGAATAAATTTTATAGAGTTACAACAGCACAGTGAAAGGGTATGTTTGATAGATTCCCTCAACTGTTTCAACACCCACAGGTATTATTTGTAAGAAAACAATCACGCAGAGTCTTCAGCTGGTTAGAGAGGGCACGGCATTCCATCTTCACCTGACATCCTATCTGTTCTCTCCACATCCTGGGCCCCCTGCTACCACCCACTCCTCCCAAAACAAAGCTCACCAAGAGAGTTTTGTGTGAATGAACAAGAATATGAATGTTTTTTAAAGGAATCTGAACAGTTTAGAAAACACATTGTTGTGGGTGACGAAAAGGTTTGAGGTGGGAGAAGAAAAACTGTCTTTAGGATTGATTAGTATTCTTCACTTTCTTTCCTAATTAGTCAATGTTATTCTTTGATTGTTAGAACCTCTCAGAGGTAATTATTTACTGCCTTAAAAGCTGAGTGTAAGAAAAAAGACCCAAAAGATGAAACCAAAGATTTTATTCACTTTATCTCTCATTTTTTCATTTGATTTGCATATACCATTCAGATTTATCTTTTCAATAATTCTAAATAATTCATTATAGGTTCTTCAAGCACAATGCGTAAACTTTGCCTATTTAAGTTTTAACAAGAGGATCTTAGGTCTTTAAAAATGAAGTTGCACATTTCTCAAAGACGCTTGTTTCATGTCATGGTTTTATTTCCATAAATTCATTTTAATTTATTCCTGTGATGCCTAAAAGATCCAAAACTACTAGACCCGTTTATAGTGCATGCACTAGTTATATCATATGTCACACAAATGTAGCTTCCTGTACCTTATGCCATAATCTTATTCTAATTTAAAAGACTGCTATTATGTATTATACTTTGAAATTTGTCAATTTTTCCAAGGATTTTTTAAACTTTTTTCCATTCTTTTTCTTTTTTAATAAGCTGCTGCATTTGTCATTTTGAAACTTGATTGATTACTATAATTCAGTATTAACAAAATAAATATTACCATTTAAAAAATAAACTATTCAGGTTTATTTGTAATACATTAGGGATGTAAATCTTCTCAATTTATGGGTGACTTGCAGGTTCTAAGGACATTAAATTATTCCTAAAGTTTCTTCCCTAGCAAGTGACACTAAATCCAGCTTTTTATTTGTCTTGCTGCACAGTTTTTGTCATAACTCTTACACTAAGAAATAGAGCAGTTCCTTATTTAACTTTGTACATCTTAAAGCAGTTCAGTGCTAGGCTGCCAGGCTGGGCTGACTTAATGAAACATTTTCTTAAGAGCATCCAGAACATTAGAGAGTTCTGTTGTCCCATCTCAGGGTGCTGCAGCCCTGTTGTGTTCAGATCTGATTTCTGAGCTGCCGTCCTTAGTCCATGATTAGTGATAAACATCAGTATCCTGGCACTATTCTTGTTCAGGATCTCATGTGGCAGGAGCAACATAGCAAGCAGAATTGCAACCCTGGATTTCAGCAAGGCAAACTTTGGCCTTTTCAGGCAATTGCTGGGGGAAATCCCATGGGCAAGGCTGCTTGATGGTAAAGGGGCCCAAGATAGTTGGTTAGTGTTCAGGGGCTGGTTCTATCGGGCACAAGATCAGAGCATCCCGACATGTAGGAAGTCAAGGAAGGGAGCCAGGAGATCTGCGTGGTTAAACAGGGAACTGCTGGGTATGCTCAAGTGGAAGAGTTTATAGATCATGGAAGAAGGGGCTGGCCACTTAGGGAGAATATAAGGCTGTTGTCAGAGGGTGTAGGGTGTTCCTGCTCCGGCAGGGGGATTGGACTGGATGATCTTTTGAAGTCCCTTCCAATCCCTGACATTCTGTGATTCTGTGAATCAGTCACCAACCTGGATTTCTTTTCCAGCTTGATCTTCTCTGCAGATTATCTTCTGCACAGACATATTGCCCTCTTAAAATTTCAGTATTCTTGCCTATTTCAGTAACTTGAGAAATTCATTATCCGACTGGTTCTGCAAGTTTCACTTTACTGAATGGCAGCTAAGGGGTCATCAGTCCTGCATTTTTTAATATATTCTTCTAGCAATCAAATTAAGAGTTCTACCTTATTGGTCTTCTGAAGAGGTCTCACAGACAACAGGCAGGCAACTGAGACAAGAATGTGTCTCAGCCTGTGCCATGAGCCAAGGTGGTGATTCACTCTTATTATGAATCTTCTTCCACCGTTGCAGCAAATAAATGACTTGCCAGTATTTTTCCCTGAGCCATCGTAGCCCTAAGTTAACTGAGTTCTGTGCCGCCTATCAAGTTGTCACACTCTAGTGTCTTGTATAGAAAAAATGATTTCACATAGTTTCTAGGTAAGCGGGATTGTTTTTTTCCCAGTTTAGGTCCTGAAGTCTTAAAGACGGCAGTTCAAAGTAAAAATGAGGTTCTATTGGGCTAACGAGCCCAATACCAGTGTTTTATAGCCATAATTCTGTGTATTGATTGCACAAGTGAGTTGGCCTCTTGGTCAATGTTGCCTGCTGTTTGGTGGTGCAGAAGCAAACTTTGTTCTTAGCACAGCCTGATGTGATCCTTAAAGCGCTACAGAAGAGAACTGAAAGAACATTTTTGTGTTAAATCTTACTTACAATCCATTGTCACTACTGATCTGGACATCTCTGGTGTCAGAAGGAGAAGATATGTAGAAAGAAGAAACAGTAGGTGAAGGAGGAAAAAATGCTCTTCAAAGTGTATCACTTTTTATATTGTGTAAAATTTTAGTTTCAATATATGAATTGAATAGATACTTTCTGGGGATAGGGAATTGGGGAAATTTACAGAGGGAAACTAACAACAGCAGACATTCACACTGAGTGTTTTAACCTTTAATTCATGTACAATTTGGACAACCATGTTTAGGATATAAATTCTTTATGCATTCAGCTACACTAGATCAATGAAAACACCTACTTGACGTCTGTTTCAATGCATGTGATTACCCACCTGCGAAGTGCTGTTGGAAAGCTTAGATGGAAATTAAATTTTAGAGATGAATTGATGGTACACCATTTTTGAAGTATGGTTTTATTTGTAGTTTGGATTATAAATGTAATTGTTATAGCATTGTGGGTTGTGTTCTAATATGGAAAACCACAAGTGAAAATATACTGCAATCTATATATCACTATATGGGATCAGTTGTCCAGATATAGAAGAACTAACTTTACCTACTTACAGAGTCATCAGTATAGGTCAATATGCTGGCAAATACAAAAATATTACATTAATTCTATCTATTAAAACTGCGGCAGAAAAATATAATGTTTGTTCTCCTTCTCTTTCCACTGTTTTAACTGCCTCCCAGCTTACTGAGAAAGTCAAGTAAGCCTTGTACCGACCAGCTGCTTGAAAGCAGACTATTTTTTGGAAAACTTGTCAAAAGGTGATTATCAAAAGAATAATAAGTTGCTGACAAGATAACAGTCAATTGTGAATTACTGAAGAAGTTTTAAAAATGTTGTCAGTGAAGCACAGCAATGGAATTCTGCTGGTAAGACTGAGTGCTTGAAATCCAGTGGTCTAATTTGTCACTTTGGTTAAGCATGTACATCACTAATTTGCTAAATTATGTTTATATGTGTAACACCGGAAAGCGTGAGATTTCATTCTTGCTGTTTGGATCAATAATTATTTACTTAATATTTAAATATTTTTATTATTGAATATTGACTAAATGTTTGCACATTAAGTTATAATACGTTAAAGGGATGAGTTAGGAAAAAAAAAAAAGAAGAATGATTTTTTTACCATGAGCGTGGTGAGACCCTGGCCTAAGTTGCCCAGACAGGTGTTGATGCACCATCCCTGGAGATGCTCAAGACCAGGCTGGACAGGGCTTTGAGCAACCTGAGCTGGGTGAAGATGTCCCTGCTCATGGCAGGTGGGTTGGACTAGGTGGCCTTTAAAGGTCCCTTCCAACCCAAACTGTTCTATGTTTCTATGGATGAATATGGAAATGTTTTGAAGATTCTGTGTGGTAACATAGTCGGCTTTCATGTCTCGATCTTTCAAAAGCTAGAAATAAAAGTATACTTAGTTGTTCTTCATTCTTTATATCTTGATTCCTTGTCAACTTTGTCAAACCTATGTTTCTCCTGAATTTACTTAGAAAAAAACCCATCTTTTTTTTTATTGAAATAGTTTCGTTTTACTTTGTGACACATTTTTGTTCAATTTAACTTGACAAATATGGATGTATTATTCATATGATACTCCAGTTATAATTGAGGGAATGTTAATGTTCCTTTTTGTTGAAATTTCAACTGATAGGACATTAAGTATGCAAGAAATTATGCTCAGCAGAAGAGTGGAAAGCTGGAAGGTATATCTTGTAAACTACTTGTTTAGAGAGCAGAGTTATTTTCATGGATTGCATCCATACTCATGGTGTTGGGAGTTGCAAATATCTGTTCTCCCAATTTTTGTTCCTTTTTAGCATTGAGATAGAAGACCTAAACTATTTTCCTTCTTCATGGAGTGCTGATTTGTCTTTAAACAGACAGTTTGTGAACACTATAAAAAGCATTGATCAATTTGGACAGTCCTCTGGTTATGTATCTTGGTCATACCAACTAATTTTTTTTTTCTGGATTGTAATGTGTTAGCTTACAACTCATTCATTATCCCAAGTGAATGTATAATATGTTGACGATGGATATTTAAGAATACTATTCTACTCTGAGACAGAGAAAACTGAATAACAGGAATTCCTTTGCACATCTGACAAGACTCTACTTTCGTGAGTAAAACAAGGAAATCAAACTAGTGCCCACATCCTTTTGTATCCTAGACTGATAGACAATCTCTGCAGCTTCCTGTAAAACACAGAAATCAGTAGCGGTAGTACTGATATCACTTTGCACCAAACCTTAAGACACACAGGTTCTTTCTTCAAAATTACAGTAGACATTGGGAGCTCTATTTTCTCTGTGATCACTGAAGTTCACTTTGCAGTTGTAGTCTTATCTAAAATAGGTGTTACATTAGACATAAAAATGTTTGCAATGCAAATAAGTACTATTTTCCTGATGAATCCGGTATGAAGAACTGAGCACATGGTTAGAGCGAGTTAAGAATCTGTTTCACATCAAGAAGAGATTCTCCTGGGCCTTGGTTATGAATGGAAACGGACTCCAACTATGAAGTTATATAACAAATGGCAAGGCAGATTCTCAAGCCTAATGCTCTGGTTAGGAAGGTACCATTTAAAGAAGCTTCTGATTCCCTTTTCTTAGGCTACTCCTTCTTTGTGAGAAATTCTGTGATATGATCAAAGTCTCCATCAGGTATTGTGTTGCTTAGTTACCACCAGTCCCGTGGGCAGTTTGATTTTCCTGGGTTGTAGTCAACACTTCATCCAGGTGAAGGGCTTGGACAATATACAGTAAGTTAGATGCCTTGAAAACTATATGCCGATTTATGGTCTATAAAAACTATATGCTGATTTTTTAACCCTTTCAGATTTGTTATACCATTTACCTAACATGTTACTATACTTAATATCATATTTTCTCTCTCCTCCTCCTCTTTCTGTTTTTTCTTTAAGTAAAATTACATGTTTCTTGTGTCATATAAACTAAAATTTAGTTTTGAAGATTACTGTAAATGTCACTGAACAATGGACATTACATGCAGGAAAACAACCTGATGTCAAGAAATATAACAATCAAGGGACTTTTTTCCAATGGCAATAGCATTTACATTGTTTCTAAGTTACGTAACTTTTTGTTTGTAGGTGACCTGCCGTCTTTTAAGGAAAGGTGTAAATAAAGATGATTCCAGCTTTAATTTGTTTTAAAAAAGCATATTCTCCACTTATATAAAACATAGATTTTTAGGAAATGGTTACCTCTGTTGATCATACAGATAAATGTTATTGCTGTGCTTAATTCATAAGATACTTGCAGAGTCTTCTAAAGGGATAAATTTGCTTCAAAGCTTATTCTTTTCACATTGTCATGGTTTAATTGCGACATGGTTTAATTGCGACAATAAACCATGGCAGATGCTCTCTGTTAATCCCCCCACCCTCTCCGTAAAGGGAAAAAAAGAGTTCTTGCTGAGGAAAGGTGATAGGAAGGAAAAAGGGAGAGAGACTTCAAGTAGGAAAGGTTTTAAAGGCTTTACTAATGCTACTAATAAATAGAGAAAGTTATACAAAATATGTAAAACCAATCTTGAATACCCTGGGGAAGGGTTGCCCAATGTGGAGCTGACATCACTCCAGTGGTGGCCGAGCTGGAGCTGACGTGGCTCCAGCAGCTGTAGGGCAGGCACCCGGGAGTCCTGGGTGGGACTTCACAGCAAACCAGAACTGGATTCAGGGATGAAGGGTCTCAGGCCTTGGATTTTCAGGGATAATAGGCAGGGTCCTCTTCAGATGCCGACCATGGTTGAAGAGAGCGAGACCCTCATGATCTCCCTCTTTTATAGGGTGTATGGCATGTATGGGATGGAATACTTGGTCAATTTTAGTCACCTGTTCTGTCCACCCCTCCTTGCAAACAAGCCCCTCTCATGACGGAACGTGCAAAATTTTATCAGAATTCTTGGCTGTCATAGCAATAAATCTAAACATGAGCCTCTCCTGCATTCCATTGGTTGCCTTTATCAGTTCTGGCATGCAGTGTCCAAAAAACATGCAGTTATTTTCAGAAAAGTGCAGTTAGTTAGAAGGTACTTGAAATAACTTAACTGAAAGGAAAATTCACTAAAAGAGAACTGCTCTTGTTTTTAACAAAGCCAGGACACACATACAATTTAAAAAATGCAAACACTTTGGTATGGTCACTAGTTTGCCACATTTGGTTTAATTGAACATAACATAGTTGAATTTTACAATATATATTTTCTGCATAAAACTTTTGAGGGTACACACTTTCTATTGGCATTGTTTAATTTATCCTTGAAGAAAAAAATCACTGTACACATAGTGAAAATATATGCAAGTATCAGGCTTCTGTTCAGCCCTATGCAGTGGACCAGTCTTATGGCTTCTCTTTGAATGCCAGTCACAGGATGCAGATATCATGTAGTATTACATATTTTTGCAGGGCTGGCATCTGGCTGCTCTGTAGATTCCTGAGGCAGTTCTGTCAGCACTGTTGAGATGCCTCCAGGTCTACCATGTGACTGAGTTGCAGATGGAACACTTGCGCAATGCACTTTTTCTTCTGTTAATCATAATAGTCCATGATCTTTTTTGTGAGATTGGGTATTTGTACATGCTTTAAAAGCAGCTATTTGCCCCTTTTAAAAAACGAATTAAGCAGCCTCCAATTTTTAGAGAAAATCTTCATCTTTTTTCTGACAATGCTGTAACATGTTACAGTGTGCCTTTCCAAAGCCTTATATCTGACTGTTAGATTATTAATTTGATGCTATATAAATCTATTTTGAATAACTGCCTATAAAAAGTCATTTTCTATGTTTAAATACTAGCTGAGAAAAAAAAATCAGTGGTGAATTTAAGACAATTATTGAGCAAGTACTAGATTTGGGATGCTTCTATTCATTGATGTTAAAGAACTGAAAAAAAATTATGCAAGATAAATAGTATAATTTCTGAAGTAAAAAAATACCGCGTGCTATTTCTATACAAACATGTCTCAGATATTCATGGTATAAAATATAATTGTTTCAGATTATCCAAATGGTGATATTTATAACTTCTTTAGTGTGAAATCATGTAATTTCATATTACATACAACCTGTACTGAAATCTGGGAGATTTGGATTGAAGTATGGTTTATGCTTAACTTTGGCATGTAGGACATTTCCTATCCTTACTAATTAAAAATATTAACATATTCTAGCTTTATTATTAGAAAAGCCTTTCAGCATAGATTTTTCTTTTATTTCCAGATAAGTTCATGTGTAGCAATTCCTTTAGTAAAATGGCAAAATTGTTTTGAGCATATCCTCATTGCATTTTATCACACTGTTTGAGAACTATTAATTCTTTGTATTTGTAACAGTCTCAAATTAATATTTGCATAAAATCCTTCAGATAATTTCATTATTTTGTTTTATAGGGTTTCCTTCATAAGATTACAGCCTTTTCCAATAAATTGCAAATTATGCAAACAAAGTACGCCTACTTAAGTTTGGCAATTTTTCATTGCCAAATGACAATTGTTTCACTGTTCATTTGTTCAAAGGATTACTTTTTAAATTAGTGAATTAAAATGAAAAAGTGCATGTTTCTCTTTTCTTGTTTGTAACCCATAATTTTCCTAAGGCCAATTTAAGGTATATTGTCTTTTAGAATGACATTAAATTAGACCTCAGTCATCTGCTTCCTGTCACTTTCTATTATTTTGTACTTGTTCATCAATCCTTGGGGGAAATCAAAGCCTGTGTGGCTCCCATTTGAATCTGCATAATTCTCAGTGATGGCTGGGTCAGAAGGTGCTTCCCCATGATATTTAAATTTCTACCATAACTAGAACCATTAACCCTTCAATGACGTGATCATTCCATTAATCTTGTTAGCATGTATTGTGTTATTTCTTAGTGCAAGTAAAATAATTTACATCTTAAATGTAACTCCAAGTAATGATATTTTGATATTAATAAGGATGTCAACGGGTTTTTATAATACTCATGATTTTTTCTATAAAACGTATGCATTTATTCTTACATACAATTTAACTGCATTTGACAGCAATTACAAAGATCCTTTAATATTTTCCTTCTCAGTTCTAAAAATAATTTACATGTATTAATTTGGTTTCTTAATATGCAAACTGTTTTGCTCCTAGATATTGAATTCTGGTTGTACTTACTTGCTACTTGTAGAATTCAGAGTAACCAGAGGTAGCTATTGGAGACAGAGAACATGTTCTGTTTGGTAGTTTTGATGGCACTGCAGCAGCCTATAGGTGGAAAAGCAAAGAATTGCCATGACATTGCACTGACACAACTGAGCAGACTGGCAGAATTAGCCACCTCAACATTGCACGTGCTTTCTCTATTCCTCAAAGCTCTGTTAAAAGCTCCTCAGCCACAGCTAAGAATAAAGGTACCCATGTTCTGTATTTCTTATGATTATTGACCAACAGTAACTAAAAAGGCAAAGGGCACACCTGAGCACACCAAGATGATGGAATCGTGTAGAGGAATCAAATACATTTAGAGATGACAGTCCCATAAACGGGATGGGGAGAATGAATTTTTTTACTAGAGCAGTAAATATCTGAGAAGGACAAACATTGCAAGGTAGCGCTTTATTATTCAGGAACATGGCATGGGAAGAGCTGATCCTTCGACGGAACGATCATATCTAGTGAATGCTGGTCTGTATATTTCTTGTCCTGGTTTAACTTCACAACCTCTACTTTGGCTTCTACTCCGGATGCCTGGGAAACAACCCTTAGTATCTTCTGCAGGTTTCCAGATCTAATGATATGTGTTGGTTTTATAAAATGCTGTGGGAAGTTAAGATCCTCATCTTGTTAATTCAAGGCCAAGTAGTATTAATTCTAAAGCATTGTGCATTTGCACTCTATACGAAGGTAATAAATGCTGGATAAAAAATGGTGGTGAAGTTTGAAAAGTTCTACTTCCTTCTGTCTCCAGGCAAAGTAAATCATTCATGTGTGCCTGGCTAGGAATCATTCAATCCACTAGATTCTCTGAATCATACCAATCTGCTGAGAAACAAGGTTTTGAGAGCCTATCTGAGCTTCTTTTTTTGGCAAGCATCAGATCGTCTCGTAGATCTCAGTCGAATATCTAAATATTGTAGAATTTTCACCTTTTGATATGGCTTTTACCTTGTGCATTGTATTGACAGATAAAATATTTCAGAATACAAGCTAATCACTGATCTTCTCCCTCATGTACACAAAGACTTGGATTCTTCTGTTTATGTAGTTTACACTGTGGGGCTGTCAGGGAGATGGTTTATAGCGCTTTGATTTTCCACATAGCCCCAGGCCTCTGCATTGCTTTAACCTGTGCCAGCTGGCAGGGGTTCCCTAGGGACCGTTGCAACATGGGTTTAGAACTCCCTGCACTTTATTCTTATTCCCTACTTAAAGCACAGAAGACTGCACACACTGTGGACAGTGAGTGACCCAGCTACAGGACACCCTTACCAGGTACTTACAATAAGACCCTATTTCTCTGGGTCATGGAGCTATAATGTTGGAGATACCAGACCAGAAAGAATAAATATGTTAAAAAGCATTTATATTTTGGGTCAAGTCATGCTGAGTGAACAACTTAAGAAACGGCAATGATCACAGTCTTTCAATTTTGGACCGTGTCCTCTATGTGCTTCTTGGGCTGTCACTCTACGTTACAGTAGGCAAAAGAAGGTGTTAGTATAGGTCAAAGAGCAGGTAAGTAGCACCCTTGCACTTTAGTAATAAATGTATCCAAACGTACTGCAGCCTCTTCGAGGTAGAGGAAACCAATTGCTTCATCAGATGTTTTTACCGAAGAGACTTTGAAAAGAACTGGTCCATCACCACATCCCAGACATTTATACTGTAGGTCTTTTTCCTTTGAAATGATCCCATGCAATGACTCCAGATAATGTACTAAAATCTCAAGGCACTGTAGAGCTGAACTTGAAACAAAAACTAAGATTAAAGATGATTCTTCTACTATTTTATTTTCTGACCTGGATGCCAGAATTTCACGGTTTCATTTAATGTGGGATGATGGACCAGAGTGTTCTATCAACAGAGACGGTGTCTTGTAGCTAAAGCTTCTCGGTTGAGAGTCCTGCAGTATCTTTGGCTATGGCATTTCTAGATGTTTCAAATACACTTTCTGATATCAACTATCTTCATTTTTTAAATAGACTTGATTTGTAGATATGTTGAAAGTCTTCCAAGTCCATTGTTTTTTATGTATATTCATTCAGCAGTTCGAAGGCCCTGTTCTCCAGATCTACCCTCAGTTTTGTATTTGTTTGTTTGTTTTTTCCCCAAAATGCCCAGACAGTCCAAGTTAATTCACCAAAATCAAGAACACCTGAATAATTTCAAAGATAAAGTATCTGATGGTGGAATATTCTGTAATGTAGCAGGCAAAGGCATAAAAATGCATGATGAAGCCAGAAAAAGTCAAATGGAAAATAAAAGCACATTTTAACTGCTCTTTTGAAAAAACCTATCAAAATATATTCTTCCTTTATCAGTCAAAAAATTTAATTTAGTGTTGATATCTTTCTAAAATACATGACTCCTTTTAGCTAATTACTGAAATTCCTTAGTCAATTACTGAAATTGACATCTTAAGGAAGAGGCTGTGTAACACTTTTTACCTTGTAGTTTTGTAGACTAAGACATAGCTGGTGTGTAAACTGCACCTGTAAAAGTAACCTAATTTGTGTATCTATCAACCAGGATACAGCAGGTCCTCCAGCCCTACAAAGGCCAGACGCTCACAAGATGGAAAACTAAATCCCACAGAAAACAGCACTTTGCCTGTTACTTTTCTGTGAACAGGGAGAAAAGAGCTGTTGGGTGCTCAAGGTACTTTTGACTTGGGAAAGGATTCTGCATGCGAGGCAAGGTGAGAAAGGTATAGGGAGGAAAGAAGAGAATGATGGTAACCAAGGGTATAATTAAGACATCACAATGGTGATAGTGTTTAAAGAATTTTAAACAAAGGTGGCCCAAAATATCAAGGCCTTCAGCTTATGATTTGGGAAAATTGAATGGAATTAGTTGATTTCTTATGTCACAACCTTCCTTTTTGACCCCAGGGCAAGCCATTAGTACTCTTCCCGCTAAATGAGAATAATAGCACATGTCTACTTTGTGTAGTCCGAAGACAGATAATTAAAAATGGTAATGTGTTAGGATACTCGGAATGGAGTATATAATGGTTTAAGACTATGAAATCTAGCATAAAACAGTGGCTATTTTAACTAGTTTTTAGAGAAAAGCAAAATGAGATAATATATGTGTATCTATGATAATATTATATAATCCAGAATTACAGTACCGTAGAAGGCTCAGTATTTTCTCTATTTAATTTCCATTGCCTTTATTGGTGTATTATCAAGAGTAAAAGGTTCATAACACAGATTTGCTTATTTATGTTAATTTTTCTTGTGAATACGAAACCATTTACCCAAGTTGCTTCCAGGACAAGTTTAATAACTGAGTTTCCTTATGATGTTTAGAAGCTTTCAGTATAGGCACACATTAAAAGTTTTGCAGAACAATGGCATCAGTTCTTTTATGGAAGTAGACTGAGGCTCAATAAAGCTTGGCAAATTGTACAGGAGGTAGAAATTCACATTCTCTGCATGGAAATACTTTGTTTTTATATATAACGCTGAGAGAAATATTTTTAAATAAAAATTTCAAAAGAGTTCATTTCAGTTAAAAAATTAAACACATATTCTAAAAGTAACAGATTAATAGGAATTGCAGTTACTATACGCACTTTCCTCCTGGCAGCATTCTTCTTCATTTGACGTCAACTTGGAGATTATGTAGAAATAATACAGTAACAAATTATGGACCTGTGCATTATAATTACCTCACTCACTTTGCCTTTTCTGCCATGTTCCAGTAGACAAGGATATTTTTATTATTATTTGACAGAACAACACTGACTAATGAATTGTCATCTTGAGAGAAGATTGGTAACGTATTCTATGCAGTGCCATTATTTTCAGGTCCCAAATATCCTTTCCAGAAATTTAACGAAGTCTGTATTAAAAAGCTATATTCCTTTAAGTTTTTGTTCATTAGTTGGAAAATGAGTTCAAAAGCTTGTTTTTGACATAAAAAATTTGTTCATTTATTTTGGAAAGAATATCAGCATGCCATCAAAAATTCTGAACTGTACAGTGGGCATTTGTCTGTATTTGTGAGGTAACATTTACTACATGTTGTCTTGTGCAATACCTCATCCACAAAGCCACCTGTAGTTATAAGTGCAAAGTTTAGTTATTTTTAAAGAATTCAACTCCTATTCATGTATTAAATAAAATAACTCAAAATATAATGGAAGTATTAAACCTTATAATTATTGTAGTTTCCAATATAATAGAATTGAAGTTTGTTAAAGATTGACTAGGAGAAAAAATGGGAACAAATTGAGCTGTGTTTTTCTTTAAAGCAAATAGATTTTTTATGTATTGTAAGACACAGACTTTTTTTAAAACAAGTAGAAAGCATAAAAAACCAAATGTGCCAGCTCTGACATTTCATGTCTGATGACAACGATGAGATCCAGCTTGTTAAGGGCTTAAAATGAATGTCTTGTCTAATTTGTGCTCTTCATTTTTATTTCTTTCCTCCCAACTGTCTCATTTTACCCCACCTGTCACACATCACACTTCCACACCCCTACCTTACTTTTTCAGATTTTACAAGCTTTGCCTTTTGTTTTTCCCCATCTTAAATGTGATCCAGCCTTCTCTCTTTAACTATTCACTTTACTTTTTTGCCTCTTCATTGTTTAGTTTCCTCATCTGTGTGCTATTTGTTCTTTTATTTCTTAATTGAATTCTAGAACTCTTAGGGAAAAATACAACAGTAAATTTAAATAGCATCAAACTTAAATAATAAAAATAGGAGTTCTTGAGGGCATGTATGTTTCCCGTAAAACGAAACAGTTAGCACATGATATCTTTAATAATATAGTTTTAAAAAAACATTAATGAATTCCCTAGATTTACTAGTAATGTAAATGTTTCAAATGTTTATTTGCATCTTGTTAGAATTCTGGTATTCTTGTTAGAATTTCGTCAATTCTGTGCTGACTTGTAATAAGCACTGGTAAGAGGCACGTGCAACTTGCAAGGCACTTAAGCTTTTGCCACATATTGATTTCTAACAGCCAAGATATAAATTGGCTTCTCATAAATTGACTCTGATTATATCTTGCTTATTTTGGATAATTTCATGCTCCCTAAAACAAGTACTTCCTATGTTTATATATTGGCCATGAGTGGCTAGATAACTATAAGTAGTCTGAACTATTAATTTTATTAATTACTTTTGTCTATTAACAACATTTGGGTCTGGACTTGTCTCAAAATATCCTATGTTTTTGAGTCTTAAGAAATCTTGTTAAAACATTTAAACCACTAATATATAGATGTAAATGCCAGAAATTTAACTTAACAAATAATGATATAAGTGTTTGATTTGAAATTTGGTTGACATGCTTGAGGAGATGGTTAAACCATATAGTCTTGATTTTTAACTAGTTATAATTGACAATAATTTATAATTGAATTTAGTTTCTCCTTAACTTGTTGAATCCTTTTATAGCTCCTTCCATTTCTTTTTATTTCACACTGAAAAACATTTTTGGCTTTACTTTAAAGAGGATGCTGCTTCTTTCCTGTTTTGATAGCACTGAATGTTATTTTTATGAGGGGTTTTTTCAAATATCATTCTACTTTCTCATTTAAATTTGCTAAATATGTTCTGTAATGCTGCCTGTCACACATTAATGTCAGTGACTCTAAGCTATGTTTAAGTTATCCACTGGCATCTAGTAATTATCCAGAACCATGAAATACAAGGCAATATTCTCTGATGTGTAAAATTTCAATTCTGTATGTAATTCTTCAGTCTTAAACGCATCTAGAAAAAAAATCTCAGTTTAATTTTTGGTATTAAATGTTTGAAAGTTTGTGGGGTTTTTCCTCATAGGTCATTTAAATCAAAGCCTTTGTGTCACAAACCAGCTTAAACCTATGTCCAAACTGAGATGGTGTGATGGTGACCACACAACATATGTTGAACTGTAAGCATGCTTAGGGCTTGCTCTGCTGGAACTTCTTTCATAATTTATATTGATTTCTTTAATGCTGTTCTCTGGAAAGGTTCTTATGGAAGTTTTAAACTAATTAATCATAATATATTTTGCTGGTAGGGAATTTAACCAATTGAATCTCCATTACACAGAATTTGCTGAAATCATTGATGGTTTTCATCTTGTAACATGCTGAAGATGTACAATAGCAGTCCTGTAAATGAGTATAACATGAGGCTTTTGTTTTCTTCTAAATCTTAATTTCTATCCTCTGTTTTGAGATATTGCTTCATACTAAATGCATGCGTATAGACACAGTGTATTGGTATCAGACACAAAGTATGTGAATTCTGATACCTTGTCATCAGTTGTACACCAAGAATTCTATTTTTTAAATGATATCCTGCCAGCTTTTTCACAATCCATTAATTCCTGGATCAACATCAGAAGGAATGTCAGAGCCGAGTGAAATTCTTGTAAGACACAGATGTCAGGATCAAAAGTCAGAGACATTCTCAGAACAGCAGGGAAGCATGCTTGTTAGACCTTAATCGTAACAATTAGTATCTGCCATGTGACATTCTCTATACCCTGCCTATATTTCTTTTAAGTTCCAGGCATGCTGAAAAGAGAAACTATTTACTGAAGTTGGATAGCAAAGTACATGGGCTATTAGTTTTCTTATTTCCCTTTTTGCCCCTATTTGAAAGCTTTTCTTTAGTGTCTTACCCTAAGTGGTAGAAAAATGCATCATGCTAACTTAGATTGAAGTAATTGCTAACTTTAGATTGAAGTAATTTTACATTAAAAAGATGTGATTATCTTCTGAGAAGAATCTATTATGTGAAGGTATTCCTTTAATGTATATGGTTAATGATTAAGTAATCTACAAGGAAAAGGCTGCTGGGAACTAGATCTATCCACAATAATTTGTAGTTTGCCTGCAGAAAAAAATACTTGTCTTCTTAAGAGTTACTGGTCAGCATTAGGCGTAATTTAATTAAGTTTTGATTAAGTTTTGTTGTTTTGAACCATCCAAGCTCTGAATATTTTACTTTCAGAATTATCTCAGAATAGACAAAACCAATAAAAAGTAAGTGCATTAGACAATAGAGGACACTGCAATGTTAGACTTCTTTCTGCTACTGTATTACATTACTACACTGCCATTGCAAGTTTAAGCAACCGTTTCAGGAACAGACAGATTTGTAGGCCTGCATTTGTCGTTCTTTAGGGTAATATGCTATAGGAAAGTTATAGGTTATTTCTATCACAATTCTTTATCCTGTCTTATCCTTCCTTAAATTATTATATTGATACAGCAAAAGCTGTCAAGCCCGCAAACAAAACTTTTCATTTTGATGTAGTGGAGAAGGGTAAGAAAGAAAAGAGAAAAGAAAATCCTCCTCAAAGTGAAGAAACAGGATCTTTGAAGCAGTTTAAAGTGTTAATAATAATACTTCATATAATATATATAATATTATACATGTATGTCATATAAAGAAATAATATGAAATATAGCAAGTTGGTCTTGTTAGAGTTGGGGAAGTTAAGTAAGCTATCAAAAAAAAGCTAATGTTTTCTTATGTGTTTGAGAAAATATGGAGCAAGGTGCAATGCTTGGGAGCAATGACAGAGTGGCTTAAGGAGCCTTAATGTTGATCTAAAAATGTAAGAAGAGATTTCACTCTCTAGCCAGGCTGGAAGGAACTGGTCATTTTGGCTGCGGAATTCAATCTGAATACAAGATTTTGAGGAACAATTTAATGACTGAAATCAATCAGCAGAGGAAGGAGGATGAAAATAGAATAGTGAGATTGAGAAATATTCAAGAAAATATTATTGTAGACTGGGGCAACATTTTCCAGTTCCCTGTATCTCATGACAGGAGAGGAGAAGGTCTGGAATGAAAAGTGATAGGCATTCAGATAATCACTTTAAAGAGTGTGAAGGTGAGGAATACCAGCAGAAACCGAATTATGCCAGCGTTAGGTTCTTTATAATAAGAGAACCAAAATATAATTAGACACAAAGGTAAAGTATAAACAGTAGCTTAAGTTTGGCAAAATTAGGTCAGAAACTGGTCAGAAATTTGAACAGGTGGTGATAGCTCATAGAAGAACAGAGTAACCGGAGAAGATTATATACCTTAAAATTTTCAACAAAAAAAAATCTGGTCTGTAAAAGAATAAGAAGATAGAGAGCGTACATATAGGAGATAAGTAGGAGGAAGGGTCTGACAAGGAACTGTACATGGAGCAAGAACAATGGGACTGGTGACCTCTTAGTTATCTGTAACAGAAAACAGCAACTTTGAACTGAGAATCTGGCCAAGGTGTGAATAACAAATGTGTAGTCTGAATGTTTTCTATCTGATCAGTATAGAAGCAAGAACTGCACTTTGTACCAGAAATCTTATCCAAATTCCCACCCGAGCACCTATGCTTGGTGAGCTGAGGCAGGTTTTGTCTTACAGAACTGTTGAGGTTAGAAAGGAGCTCTGGAGGTTGTCTGGTCCATCCCCCCTGCTCAAGCAGGGTCACCTAGAGCAGGTTACTCAGGACAAAGTCTAGATTGCTTTTGGATGTCTCCAAGGCTGGAGTCTCCATAATCTCCCTGGGCAACCTGTGCCAGTGCTCAGCCACCCTCATTGTGAAAAAGTGTTTTGTGATGTTCAGATGGCACCTCCCGTGTTTCATTTTTTGCCCATTGGCTCTGGTTCTGTCACTGGGTACCACTAAAAAGAGCCTGGCTCTATCCTTTTGCCCCCTCCCTTCAGCTATTTCTATACATTAATAAACTTCCAGCCCTCCCATCCTTACCTCAGATGTGAGATTCTCCAGTCCCTTAATGATCTTCATTGGACTCTCTCCAGTATGTCCATGTCCCTCTCGTACTGAGGAGCCCAGAACCGGATACAATATGACCCCTGCTGCTGTAGACTTCTGTGATATAATATTTCACAGGCTGTTTTTCCCCAGCGCACCATGGGCTGTAGCAGAACTTGCCATCTCTGCTTTTTAACTTGTGAAATTCATATAGTTGGTGTGAAATAAGACATTTTTGTTTATAAATGCGCATTTGAACCTTATAGATGTAAGTGTGCTATAAAGCTATTGTTCATAAGATGAAATGTGTGCAGAAAATTAAATGTTTGCCTGCATTTTGACTTAATCCCTGATATTTTAGGGATTTCAGATCCATAGAAATAGTAATAACACTTTATTCTTATATGCCACATATTTTGCATATTAATATCTGAGAGAAAAATAGCAGTCTACAGGAAAGCCATTAATCAGAAGCACTAAATGCCAAAGGTAAAAATTAATGAATTCACTAATGGCTTTTTCTTCTTCTATCCCTGCTGTTATCATTCAGCTGCTTTCATTTATCTGCAGTTTCCTCACTTTTCAAGAGTATTTACACAAACATGCCCACTTTCAGCATTGCAAGCATTTAATACTGAAAGAGCAGCTGCAAACAAGTAATGCTCTTGGGTGATTTGACTGGAAACATAAAATTACTGTCTTTGAGAGAAAACAAAGTCTGTGAGAAGCTGGAAATGAAAGTGTTATAAATAACCAGATATACCAGCTTTTCAAAGTCTGTATGCATTACACTGAAATTGGTGTATTGAGTCAGAGGGTTTGATCGATCACTCTTTGGTTTTGCCTGGTGAGAGGAATTCTACAGTAACTGCTAAAAACTTCCATTTATTTTACATTTTTATTTGAGAGAGGAAGTGTCTTCAAACTGTTCATGTGTGTGTATTTTTATAGTATTGAAAGACAGATAAGAATAAGTGAACAAGAAAATAGAACTATGCTTTAAAGAGGCTTAATGAACTCACTCTTGATCATTGCCTCAGCTAAAATGCTAGCAGAACAACAATTAGTTTAATGTACATGCGTTCCGTTTTTCTACATCCAGGGTTTTGGTTATCTGGTTGTGGACAGAGGTTTGTTTTCATTTTAATTCATTCCAGTTTTATGTCATTCAAAGATATAAATACATGACATGATAAATCCCAAGGTTTGTTTTGGTTTTGACACTTAAAATATTTACATTTCTTATGAAGATAACTTTTAAATTCTAAATTTAATTAAATTGATTGTAGTTACTTCTATAGTACCTAGAAGCTCTGAGCATGGACAAGCAGAAATGCTTTTAATTTAATGATGAGGAAGCACAGAATATAAAGGGCTTCCAATCCAATGCAGAATAACTATTTGGATATCCATTTTGTAGGTAAGTCAGGACAAGTGTGTTCTTTGCTTAACTCTATGATTAACTTTAAAAGATTTGAAGAGATTCATCATTTAGGCCTCCTTAAAAATGTTTCATATTTCAGCTTTCCTGACTTATACAAGCAGTTAATGGTTTGTATATATACATATATATGTATATACATATATACTAATGAAAGTCCATCCTCAGCATAATTCACCATGTATGTATGTGTTACCATCCAGGAACAAACTATATTTTGTTTTCTGTCTGGGGAAGTCTTTTTTCCCCTCTATGATCTATATAAAAATAACACTAAAGGCAGTTAAGACTCAAAAGAGCTTGAAGTAACTGAAGTGACTGGTGGATTTAAGGCAAATATTAAAGGTAATTCTGATGTAAATTCTCCTGTGCTGAGGACAGCCCAGGGATACAAACCTGGTTTGTTTCTGCTTTTTGAGTAGCATCCTGATAAAAATGGAACTGAATAGAGAATGAATTATGGCACTACTAGGAGTCTGATTTCTAATATTTGTTTAGTCATCAAGTGCTTTGACTTCTGCAACTTTGCCATGGAAAAGGGAGTGTTGAGACACAATACATGAGAGAACAGCTAAATTATACTGTTATGAACTGTGAGAACATGCAGCATTTTGCATGGTCTAGAGCACGCTGTATTAATTTACTTTTAGCCGTAAGTCAGAGCTAAAACCTCTTTTTACACTAAAACTGTAGAGGTGTCCAAATCTAAAGAAATTAATGACATATTGAACAGTTAGGATAAGGAAGGGATGATCCTGGGAGCCTTACTTATTAATTAGTCTTTCAAAGTCATTAAAGATACTGCTAGAGGCTCGCAGTATTATGATGATGAAATTAAATATTCTTCAGCTACTGACTATACTGTCATTGACCTTTGACAAATATTTATTTCAGCCTTACTCTTTAATCTCCATCAAGCTACAACTTTTCAGTTCCCCCACTTTGCAAGGAAAAGTGTGTGGTTTGTGTCAAGAATGACATGACATTAATTAGCTCCTGTCTCAAATATTTTGGATAACATCTGTATTTTCTGAGATGGCTACAGTTTATTTGCTTCTTTGTTTGACTAGTTGTCCAACCACTGGCCCCTTTAGCCTATTAATTGTTTTCATTTTTCTTTCATTGTGAACATCTGAGCCTTATTTGTAGTTCCTATGTTTTCTTTCCATCCCGTTTCCTAAAAGTTTAGTGCCACTCAGTTTCTACTTTTCCTTCTATCATTGTTTCCTTTGCTTATTCTAGATTCCTTAATCCTTTATCTCTGTTCTTGTTTTTTCCTACTGCCAAATTTCTTTTACTTTCTAACTCCTCCCACATGCCCATCCTATTATTCAGGTTTTGTAATTTGTGTATTGAACATTCCACCGTTCATAGACCATCCCATGCATTTGGCCAGTAAATCTAGTACATACTTACACTGTTTATAACTGTCTAACTTCAAAATTACCAATTAAATCTAGGTATTAAAAGCAGCTCTCACAAATTCTCCACTAGTAGACACCTGCTTTGTACCCCTAGGTGTGAATGGCAGGTCAGAATTAGTCCAGAGAATAGTTCTGAGTTTGCATGCTGTGCTCATGAAGTTGTTCAAAAGGTCTTGAAAGTGGACTCTTGGGGAAGAATTTTTATTTTTGTGAAAATAATAAAGGAGAAACCCACCCAAACCCCATGTTTCTTTGGGATTATTAATGTTTGCAATGGGTAGTTTGAGAGGCCATAGAGTCATGGTGTATATCTTTTGCATAAGAAAGAAGTACAGATAGATAAGTAAATCAATTAATAAAATTGGAGCAGTGGAACCTTTGGAAAATCTGCATTTCAATAAATCAGATGGTCTAGAAAAATAGGCATTATAAGTAAAAGCTTAGAAATGAAATTTTTATACATATCTACAGCTTATATGTTTTCAATTGCTTCAGAAATTATGCAAATCTCAATGCCAAAAATTAGCATTTGTAAGTAGGCAAGGATTTTTCTTCTAGTCATTATGATATATTTTTATTATGATAGCCTTTATAATATGTCAACATAAAGTTGAATACTATGTCTACAACCGTGTCCGGCAGGGATTATTTGATAAAAAATTTCAGAACTAAGATTTCTTGTGCCAAGAATGGTCTTTATTTGAAGGGCCAAGGATGTTCCATGAATGGATCACTTGACTGGAAAAGTTTGTTTCATTATCTAGTATCCCAAATCCCACCTGTCCATGTGACTGTTAAATTTGTATGTTTTGCTTCATTTATATTCAGAGTAGTATTTCTGCAATTATTGATGCATTCCATTAAAAGGAAGTAATTTATTTGTAGTTCATGTGAAAAAACAACAGAGAAAGACTTCTGAAAGTCTTGTCTTGTCTGTAATTATGTATGAATTGAACTTTAGTCTCCAGCACCTGGGTCACAAACGTAACTATAGGCCACTCTTCCTCTAGAAGGGTATATGAGTAACTAGTATGCCATGTTTTTTAGTTGAATGTATTAACTACAACCAAAGTAGTTTTCAGAAGAAGGTATCATTCATAAAGATATTAAGAGACACTTCCTATTGGTGGTCATGAAACCACTGGGTAGAGATTTTGCCAGGATTGACAAGAATAAAAAGACAACCAATGAGGCCAAGTTGTTGCAATATATGAGGGCCTGGATAGCCAGACCATTCATCACATAAAGGCCATTCCAATTTGGTTACCAGGGACAGTCTGAGAGTGTGTTAGACACAGTAAAAGGAAAGTTGCATCAAGGACACTGATCATAAGTAATTTTTGAAAGTCACTTATACTTAGAAACTTGAATTATATTACTAGAGTAGAAGGGATCTAGTGCAGGTTACTGAGGATAATGCAAGTCAGCCCAGTCTTGAGCTTGCTTCTCAAAACTGAGAACTCAGCAATGGTTGTGCAATTGGCAAACATTTGGGATGTCTACTGCTCCGTTCAACTGAGACATTGACTGTTGTCTGAAATCCTCTACTCTTTATATTTATTTATTTAATGTTATATTCTGCGTTCAGAACTCTTAATATAAAAAGCTTTGCCCAGTGTAGTCCAGCCTAGAGTCCAGCCCAGAACATCTTATTTTTGAGTCAAAGGTCGTATAAATACTAGAAGTGAAAAAGTGTGTCCAACAGCACTCTGTAATTTGCCTGTGAAAAGTATTCTTATGCTCAGATATTCTGTTCAAAAGTAAAATTTTGGCTATGGTAAAACTAAGTTTTCAGTGTCACTAAATGTAATTCATGCAAACTCAGAATTATGTTCCAATCTGTTATTAAAGGTGGTGTTGGGAGGGAAACAAAGAAAGAAAGAGTATAGAGAACTTTGAAACTGGAGAGAGTTACAGATCTCTTCACAATTGCAGAACACCTGGTGATTATGTTAACTGCCAGCATTAATTACCTTCCTCCCACTCTTGTTTAACTTGTGGAATGTGTACATAAACCTAATAACACCTGAGGTCTTTTGTGTCCATTATATTGTGGGATGACTATTTTTTAGGCATTTTAGAAAAAGAGACATAAATGCAAAATACCCCAAATCTTGAAGTAAGCAAGAAAGAGATGATGCTTTTTCATGAAGTGATTCAAGGTGACAACAGATAAATAAGTTTATCTTTCAGGCTAAACTTAAGGACTGGAGACATGGCATTAACTTACAGAAAGTATAGGATTTTCTTCACCGTGAGTTAGACAAAGTATCCCACATGACATGAACAGAGCCAAGCTCACCCTAACTTAATACTTGTTTATGTATTTCTATTATATCATGTGGCCTAATGAAGGGTATTGGCTTTCTCGACAAACCTGGCCTCTCTCACATCCTTACACTATGGTCATACATATTTGAACAATACACCTTTTCTGTTTGGTAGCATGTTTTTCTCTCCTTTAAACCCTTTTAAAATACACATTTATTTCATGAAACATTTCTACTTTAATCTCTTCATAAAACATGCATAAAATCATGGTCCCTCAATTTCAGTTTTCCTGTATTTCATCTAATGCTTTTGCACCCTTTCAAATCAATCATCCTTTTGTTGCATATCTTATGCTTGCATGCTGTTCAGACAATTGACAATACACCTGAGCTTTCACGTCTAAGGCGCTTACTTTATACCAGTGTAATGACAATAATTTCTATCAGGCTACTTCTGTTTTTCCTGCTGTAGTTCTGTTCAAAATGTGTTTTATATGCCACTTTGTCCAAGACTGTCTAATCACGTTAAACCCTGGTAGATTGCAAAGATGCACTCCATCATTTTTCGAAGGTAATCAAGGAAACTGTTCATGTTCTTTATGTTTCAGTGGACAATAATTTCTCAGCATCATGTCTACATTATTATTCCATATAATCCCAGCAGTAAGATATTTGGAAGGGTTTTTTGGCTGTGTCACATAAAACTAGTGTTCTTGGTTATTAGTAATTTAAATTCTTGTACACCTGGCTCAGCCACAGAGCTCAGGGCCAGTAAGACCCTTCCTGCAATTGCATCGCTTGCCAGAATTTCCTGGGGTGCCAGGTCCCAGAAGTGAGAGCGAAGAAACTGTCTTTCACTAATCCCTTTGCTGGAGAACAGGCATCCTGCATGAGAAGGAGAGTATAATCCACCTGGAATACTGAGGTTTTGGGGACTAAAGAGAAGTGCAGGGAATAGTAACCACTTGGGACAAAAGGTTAGGAATACGGGAGACAAGGTGAGGTAAAACACAAATGTCAAAAGATTTAAATCCTAGGCAGAATGGTCTCATCTCTTAAATTCAGAATATGAATCCAAAATCTTAGCATATGTGATGTAGTGCAGTCACGACAATATACAGTTCAGAACTGAATATATTTTTTCCGTTTCATGTAATTATTTATGCAGTTAAATGGTTTTGCATATTACATGCAGGTGAAAATAAATATATTCAGATAAATTCACTTGAAGGTCTGTATTGTACATTGAATGAAACTATACTCATATATTTACATGTAGAAAGCAACACTGGGATGATGTGTAATAAGTGTTTTTCTGACCATCCAGACACTACTTGCAACCCGGGTTAAGTCTGTTCCATAGAAAACTTCACATGACGAAGTTCACACTCCGCATGCTGCCCCTACACTGGGATCAATTTCACTGTGTATAGATGCCAACTACATTAAGACAAAATGTACGTATATGACTTGTGCTTTCCAATTCTTAATAATTTACTTCCTAGTAGAAAACTTCCAGCTCATCAAAATGCATATTTATGTGGATTTATGAACATGCTCGATTTGAAGTTTTGGAGTGTATTTCAAGTTAGGCAATATGCAACTATTTGTAGATCCATTATATAGGAAAAATACACGAGGAAATTATGCAGAATATATTTAAATGCATAATTTCACTGAATATTAGTTATGGAATCTGTCCTCAAATGGAGTTGAGTCTTTTCCGGAGTAAAATGTAATACAAAAGTTGGGTTATGATTTGATAAGAACCTTATAATTTATGTGACTATTCTAAAAATGGATTTTCCTGTTTCAGCCAGGCTTTGTCTTCTAAAGAATTTACATACATTTGTTCACTTTATTGTTTTTAGACTGTGAATAACTAATAATTTTTATTTTGAAATACACTGGATAGACATTATGTACTACATGAGTCTAGCAAAAGCTTGGAGCAATATTTAATGCTGCAGAGAGGTGAAATTACAATGTCTACATAAAAATAGTGATTTTTAATCTTAACCCTCTGATCTGAGGAATATTTGCCAACAGTGAATTTATTCACTCAAATATAGCATTAGGGCAAAGTCCTTTGAAGTCAGAGGCCACTGATTGTGCCCGACTTCTGGAGAAAAAAAAAACAACAGAGCTTTTTAGTCAAAAAAGCAATTCAATGTTGTGTATCGATTTGGCAACATCACAGCTGCTTCTAATAAGTGGGATGGAAGGGACGTTTCTATGGGGCTAGAATTACTTTTCGATTGCTGGGGCCACAGTGC